>NC_080162.1:64487300-64658098 GCF_950295315.1 Erinaceus europaeus
ATTTATTGGATAGAGACAGCCAGAAATCAAGAGGGGGTGATAGAGAGGGAGAGAGACATAGAGACACCTGCTGCCCTGCTTCACCACTCATGAAGCTTTCCCTCTGCAGGTGGGTACCGGTGGCTCAAACCTGGGTCCTTGCACATTGTAATACGTGCGCTCAACCAGATGCGCCACCACCCGGCCCCTAACCCCATTTTTTTTTTTTTTAATTTCAGTGTGGCACTGTGGATGGAGCCATATAAAACTGTAGTGTGGTTTTCCCTTGCAATTTTCTGTTCTTTTAAAATTTTGGAGAAAGGACAAAGGAGGGGGTCAGGCGGTAGTGCAGTGGTTAAGCCCACATGGTATGAAGTACAATGATGGCTCAAGAATCCTGTCTTGAGCCCCCGGCTCCCCACCTGCAGGGGAGTTGCTTCTCAAGCATTGAAGCAGGTCTGCAGGTGTATGTCTTTCTCTCCCCCTCTATGTCTTTCCTTTCTCTCTCCATTTCTCTCTGTCCTGTCCAACAACAACAACAGCAATGATAGCAACAAGGGCAACAAAAGGGTAAAATGGCCTCCAGGAGCAGTGGATTACAGTTCAGGCACCAAGCCCCAGCAATAACCCTGGAGGCAAAAAAAAAAAAAAGAGAGAGAGAGAAAGGAATAGAGGAATAGATAGAGGAGAGATACTACAGCACTTCTCCAACATCAGTGGACTTTCCTGGTGCTGTCCATAGTGCTCGTGTTCAAGTGTTACTTGGGTTCACACTCTATTGGGTGAGTTACCTCCTAGCCTCAACACTTGCTATTTTTAAAGATTTATACTGGGCTGTCCAGATTCCATTTTGTATGAAATAAAATTTCTTTAATGCCCAAGGCACCAAATGTCCTAGATTCAATCCCCATTACCACCATAAAAGCTGGTGCTTAGAAATGGTTTGGCAATGGGGTGGTGGAGGGGGGGTTGTTTTGAGATGTGACTGGTGAATGCAGAGAGAAACTTAACTGTAAAGTGACTATGAGCAATTTGGCAATGTATTAATAACACGAGGGTAAAATGTAAAAGATTTAGCTCACAAGGTAGTATAGACAGGTTAGTTTTCATTAGCTCTTTACTGAATGCTAACTGAGAGATGGTGAAGCAGTAGTGTATAAGACTGGCTTTTGGTGGTTTGGGAGGTGGTGCAGTGGTAAAGCTTTGGACTCTCAAGCATGAGGTCCCGAGTATGATCCCTGGCAGCGTATGTGCCAAAGTGATGTCTGTTTTTTTCTCTCTACTCCTATCTTTCTCATAAATAAATAAAATCTAAAAAACAAACAATAACAACAAAACCCCTTTTTTAAAAAAAAAAAGACTTGCACTTAAAAGGTCCTAGGTTTCATCCTCAGCATCACCAATAATCAGAACTTAGTGGTGCTCTGGTGACTTAAAAATAAACAGTCCTTTTAGTATCTGACTGGCTTTGGGTTACTAGAGAGAATAGATAGAATATACAAAAGATTGTCTAAGGATGCTGTAATCATGGTTAGTTACAGCTGATACTTAAATGTTATGACTTAATTAATTAATTAATTTTTGGTACAACTCAACCCTGATAACATTTTGTCAATATCTACTTCTTTGAATTGGATTTTATGGTGGCATTTTGCCTTGTAGTTGAGGATCATAGAATATATACAATTTTCTTACTGTCGAATGTAAAACATTAATCCCCCAATAAAGAAATTAAAAAATTAAAAAAAATAAAGAAAGAATATATACAATTTTATAGGTGTATGTGATTGGCACTAGTTACAGTGTATTAATGGGTGGTAGGAGGCATTGTCTCTAAAGACAGCATAGACTGAGTAAGTCCAGACTGATATTTTTAAAAATCTACTTTTTTTATTTCTATTTTTTTAGAATTTATTTATTTATTTATGAGAAAGACAGGAGGAGAGAGAAAAAACCAGACATCACTCTGGTATATGTGCTGCCTGGGATTGAACTCGGGACCTCATGCTTGAGAATTCAATACTTTACCACTGCACCACCTCCCAGACCACTAAAAATTCTACTCTTAACATTTGTGCTCAACCAAGTGTGCCACTACCTAATCCCTCTGTATCTACTTTTATAGATAAAGTTTTCAGGATAAAGTTATAAACGACTGTTTTGGAAGTGCAATTTCCTTTGATAACTGTCATCATCTTCCTGAAAAAAATATATATTGCCAGGAAGGGAGTATGGGTGAACTGAATACTAAAATCTAGCTTAAGTTTTTAATCAAAAGGAAGTGAGTAATTTGGAATGCTGAGAATATAAATTAGTCATGAAATTTCTTCTTAGAAATAAAGAACTTAGTATTTCTCTGCTTTCAATATATGTCACTGATCCTGAAGGAGATTCTGAGAATCTATAAATCTGTCAAGCTGACTTCAATTCATACAAGTTTTGCCATAGAAGTATTTAATATTTAAATTGCCTCTGACATACCTTTTTCCCTGAAGATTTTTTTTTTCTGATTTTATTCTCATACTTTTAGATTAATACTGTGAAGAGAAAGCATCTTCTAAAACTTTCAAGTAAGAGGGGGAAAAGATTGTGTCATTTTTACTTCCTATGTTAGACAACGGCGTTACCAGTTCAAAGTGAAGCTTTGAGTCACTTTCTGCTTGAAAGACCAGTTATCTGAGAAGTGAGAGATGGTGGGAGAAGAACAGATTTAATTAGATGCTGGAAGATCTGAAAAGATACAACACTGATGTCTCAAGAAACCATCTTAATTTTAGGCTGTAGTTTTTTTCTTTCTTTTCCTTTTAATTTTTTTATATATTTACTTAATTTTTCGCTTTTGTTGCCCTTGTTGTTTTTTTATTGTTGTTATTGATGTCGTCATTGTTAGATAAGACAGAGAGAAATGGGAAGAGGAGGGGAAGACAGAGAAGGGGAGAGAAAGACATCTGCAGACCTGCTTCACTGCCTGTGACTATGAAGTGACTCCTCTGCAGGTAAGGAGCAGTGGTTTGAACAGGGATTCTTATGCAGGTCCTTGTGCTCGGCACCATGTGCACTTAACCCTCTGAGCTTCTGCCAGACTCCCTTTAATTTTTTTTTAATTGGATAGCAACAGCCAGAAATTGAGAGAGAAAAGGGGGAGATAGGGAGAGAAACAGAGATACCTGAAGCACTGCTTCACCACTCACAAAGCTTCCTTCCTGCAGGTGGGGACCGGTGGCTTGAATCTAGGTCTTTGCACATTGTAATGTGTGCTCAACCAGATACGCCACCACCTGGCCCCAGGCTGTTATTTTTCTACATCTTAAGTATTTTTTTTTTATATATACTTTACTTATTTATTTGAGAGAGAGAGGTGCAGAGAGAGAGAGACAGGGAGAGAAACCAAAGCACTACTCAGCACTGGTATGGTGGAGCTAGGACTGAACCTGGGACCTCAGAAATTCAGGCATGAAAGTCTTTTAAATAGCCGTTATGTGGTCTCTCCAGTCCCATCTTAGTTGATTTGTACCTTAATTTGTCTACTTATTCTTTAACATGCTTTACAACAAGACTCCATTAAGGTTAATTGTTCAGGTTAATTGTTTGTCTGCAGTGGCTGGTGTAAAATTTACCAATCTGAGCACCAATATCTCAGTCAAGTGTTTATTTATATATAAATAAGGATAATAAATAAATAAATAAATAAGGATAGTGAGTAGTGAGGAGAAACATGTGCAGTCACACAGCTGTTCAGTAGATGGGTCCCGTCGCAGTCATGACTTCAGGTTTGGTATTAGTAAAGGATAAAAGAGAGCTGAATATACCACTTCAAAAATTATATCTTTTTTGATCCAGTGAGACAGCAGGGAAGGTGGCTGCTTTACTATGTATGAGACCCAGGTGAGTTGCCTTCCCCATACCCCACCAGCTACTGGGAGGATTTTCAGTGCTGTGATGTCTTTTCCTGCCTTCCCTCTATCTCTGCTTCTATCTGAAAGAGAGATAGAGAGAAAGAGAAAAAGAGAGAGAGAAAGAGAAAGAGAGAAATGTTGGCTCTGAGCAGTGAAGCCATGGCAAAGGTCCAAAATGGTCTCTGGTACTTAAGTATTTATATATAGAGTTAATTTAAGAAATAATGTTAATTATTCTGTGAAATAGCAGACACCAGAGAAACTCTAAGGGCACAGTATAAATAATGCTTTCTAAGGTATATACACATTTATAAATAACAGACTTTACCCTTGTTTTTTCTTTTTTTTTTTTTTTTTTCCTCTAGGGTTATCACTGGGGCTCATTGCCTACTATGAATCCACTGTTCCTAGAGGACTTTTTTTTTTTTTTTCATTTTGTTGTTGGTGGTGTTATTACTGGTTAGGACAGAGAGAAATTGAGAGAGATGGGCAAGACAAAGAGGGGAAGAGAAAGTAACCTGCAGGCCTGCTTCACAGCTTGTGAAGCGTCTCCGCTACAGGTGTGGAACCCAGGGTTCTAACTGGGATCTTTGAACCAGTCCTTGAGCTTCCCACCATGTATGCTTATCCTGGTGCACAACCAGCCAACCCCAACTTTATCCTGGTTTATTGTACTTTTCCTGTTCACCTAGCAAAAACTTGTTTCTGGTGTACTAGTCTTCCTTTGTTTTAGCTAAAGCTAGTTTCTAAGTCCAAATTCTAGAACCTTTTAGAACTACTTACTTCTGGTTTTCCCTCAGAAATATTATCTTGTATGCATAATATGTTTGGGGGCCAGCCGTAATGCAGCGGCTTAAGCGCACATGGAGCAAAGCAGAGGGACCGGCTCAAGGATCCCGGGTTGGAGCCCCCAGCACACAGGGCCGATTCACAAGCGGTGAAGCAGGTCTGCAGGTGTCTACTCTCCCCTTCTCTGTCTTCCCCTCCTCTCTAGATTTCTCTTTGTCCTATCCAACAACAACAGCAAGAATAATAACTACAATAATGATAAACAAAAAAGGGAAAAATAGCCTTCAGGAGTAGTGGATTCATAGTGCAGACACTGAGCCCCAGCAATAACCCTGGAGGCAAAAAAAAAAAAAAAAAAGAGGGGACTTCCGGAGGCGGAGCTACGAGCAGCAGATCGCTTTCTCTCTTCTCCTCTCCTCTCCCGGATCAACTAGGAATACCAAAGGAGACCACCCGGACCGAAACAAGACAGGACTAGAATGACCACAGAAACCCAGTAAATCACCCGTGAGTACAAACACGCGTGGCTGGTGACAGAGAGGAGAGAGGGGCCTAAGGAGAGATTAAGTGACTGCTAACAGTTCGACAGTTTGTCAGTGGAGACACCACCTCCAGTCTGCTCCACCAACAAGGGGACAGCTGAAGGGAGGAAAGGACTCCCCAGAGACTCACCAAGTACAACTCTGAGTCTCCATTGCTACTACCCTCAGAATCTGGAGCAGCAACAGGGAGGGACACCAGGGCACAGAGATCTAACCAGGAAACTCAGGAGAAGACCTATACCTCGGTGGCATAGCTGAAGGGCTGTGAAAGTCTCTTTGCATAACCACTGGATTATCTCTGCCACACCCTGCTTTATCTCTTGGTCAGGCGTCATTGATTAAGCCAAGAAGCCTATTGATAGTTTAAAAGCCCTCAGGCTACCATAGCCTACAGGGGAAAAAAAAAAGGCTTTTACACCACTGAACTCCAACTCAGGGATTGAAAAACCTCTTAACTTATATAAAATGGTTAAAACAACAAGAAAAAATAATGGAGACTCGAACCAGGACAAGAGTCTAGCTAAAAGTCCTCCAGAGGGTGAAGCACAAAACAACGAGTTCAACATCCAAACATTAGCTAAGGAAATAATAACAGGAGTGAGTAAAGAATTTGAAAAAATTGTAATCAGAACTGCAGGAACAACAAATGAGAATATGGAAGAAAATTCTAATAATCTCATGGTTATTAGAGAGCTGAAAGCTGAAATTGCTGAGCTAAGAAGGCAACTAGCTGAACAAGCTAAAACAGTATCAGAGCAGGGCAACAAAATAGATGAACTCCAGAAAGCAGTAGAGGGCAGAGAGAATAGAATCAATGAGGCTGAAGACAGAATTAGCAAGATTGAGGATGAATTAGAGACAACTAAAGAAGAAGTAAGAGATCTCAAAAAGAGATTAAGAGATGCTGAAAACAACAACAGAGTCGTATGGGATGACTTCAAAAGAAACAATATACGCATTATTGGCTTACCAGAGGAAGAAAGAGAAGGGGAGGAAGAAAGCATTCTCCAGGCCATAATAGCTGAAAATTTCTCTAGTCTAGACAACACCAAAGACATAAAGATTCAAGAAGCCCAGAGGGTCCCAAACAGAATTAACCCAGACCTAAAGACACCAAGACATGTCATACTTAGATTGGAAAGGAATAAGGATAAAGAAAGGATCCTCAAGGCTGCAAGAGAAAAACAAAGAGTCACCTACAAAGGAAAACCCATAAGATTAGCAGCAGACTTCTCCATACAAACACTACAGGCCAGAAGAGAATGGCAAGATATCTATCGAGTGCTCAAAGAGAAAGGCTTTCAGCCAAGAATACTATATCCTGCTAGATTGTCATTCAGACTAGATGGAAGCATCAAAACCTTCTCAGACAAGCAACAGTTGAAGGAAGCAACCATCACCAAGCCTGCCTTGAAAGAAGTTCTGAAAGGTTTCCTATAAACAACCAGACCACCACAAATAGAACATATATCAAAACACTCTAAAACTCTACAAGAATGGCGTTAAAATATCTTCAATCTTTGATATCAATAAATGTGAATGGCCTGAATTCACCTATTAAAAGACACAGAGTAGGAAGATGGATCAGAAAACACAACCCAACAATATGTTGTCTACAGGAAACTCACCTAACGCAACAAGACAAACACAGACTTAAAGTGAAAGGATGGAAAACTATCATTCAAGCCAATGGCCCACAAAAAAAGGGCAGGAACAGCTATTCTCATATCTGACATGATAGACTTTAAAATACATAAGATTAAAAAAGATAGGAATGGACACTACTTAATGCTCAGAGGATCAGTCAATCAAGAGGACTTAACAATTATTAATATCTATGCACCCAATGAGAAGCCATCTAAATACATCAAACTTCTACTGAAAGAGCTACAGCAATATATTAACAGTAACACAATCATAGTAGGGGACTTCAACACCCCACTATCTCAACTTGACAGATCATCCAGGAAGAAAATCAGTAAAGACATAAGGGAGCTAAATGAAGAGATAGATAACCTAGAACTATTGGACATTTTCAGAGTCATTCAGAGCAAGTTGTGGTATATATACACAATGGAATACTACTCAGCTGTAAAAAATGGTGACTTCACCGTTTTCAGCCGATCTTGGATGGACCTTGAAAAAATCATGTTGAGTGAAATAAGTCAGAAACAGAAGGATGAATATGGGATGATCTCACTCTCAGGCCGAAGTTGAAAAACAAGATTAGAAAAGAAAACACAAGTCGAACCTGAAATGGAATTGGAGTATTACACCAAAGTAAAAGACTCTGGGGTGGGTGGGTGGCTGGGTGGGGAGAATACAGGTCCATGAAAAATGATGAATGAAATAGTGGGGGTTTTATTGCTAAATGGGAATCTGGGGAATGTTATGCATGTAAAAAAAAAAAAAAAAAGAAGTAGAAACGCAAAGCAGAAATTGACTGAGTTTGGAGTATGGCACCAAAGTGAGAAAGCAGAAGTATACTAGAGTTTGCAGTGAGTACCTCCCTAATACTTCCTCTCCACTTTTCCAAGCTTTGGGTCCATGATTGCTCAACAATTTGTTTGGCTTTGTATGTTAACTCTCTTTTCAGTCACCAGGATCCAGGTATCATCAGGATGCCGGCCAGACTTCCCTGGATTGAAGACACCACCAATGTGTCCTGGAGCTCAGCTTCCCCAGAGACCCATCCTACTAGGGAAAGAGAGAGGCAGACTGGGAGTATGGACTGACCAGTCAACGCCCATGTTCAGCGAGGAAGCAATTACAGAAGCCAGACCTTCTACCTTCTGCAACCCTCAATGACACTGGGTCCATGCTCCCAGAGGGATAGAGAATGGGAAAGCTATTGGGGGAGGGGGTGGGATATGGAGATTGGGCAGTGGGAATTGTGTGGAGTTGTACCCCTCCTACCCTATGGTTTTGTTAATTAATCCTTTCTTAAATAAAAAAAAAGGGAAAAAAAAAAGATATATATGTTGATGAACTTGGGTTTTTTTGTTTGTTTGTTTGTCTTGTCTTTCTTTTTTTGTTTGTTTTTTATTTTTTTAATATTTATTTTATTTATTCCCTTTTGTTGCCCTTGTTTTATTGTTGTAGTTATTATTGTTGTTGTCGTCGTTGTTGGATAGGATAGAGAGAAATGGAGAGAGGAGGGAAAGACAGAGAGGAGGAGAGAAAGATAGACACCTGCAGACCTGCTTCACCGCCTGTGAAGCGACTCCCCCGCAGGTGGGGAGCCGGGGTTCGAACCGGGATCCTTATGCTGATCCTTGTGCTTTGCGCCACCTGCGCTTAAGCCGCTGCGCTACAGCCCGACTCCCTTGTTTGTCTTGTCTTTTTTTTAACTTTCTTTCATTAAATGGGTCCCAGTGGAAAACCTAGAAAAGTAGAAGCAAGAGACTGTAGATTTCTTCTGCTACAAATGTGTATGGTATGTGATGCTAATCCTGATGGGATCATGTGAACAAAGTAAACCTCGTCATCATTTTCTATTGTCTGGCTACATTCATTCATATGAAGATGACAGGTATTTACTTCTGGAAGTTGTCAGCATACATCTCTGATGTTAACTCCACTGTCATAAATAAAAGTAAAACAGAATTTAAAAAATGCTCAGTGTAGCTGACACCATTCATTAAATACAGCCATTTCCCTGTCTCCTGAGTGCCTCTTGGGGGAATTTGAGTTAATTCCAACTCTTCTGTTGATTGTACCTGCTTTCTGGGGAGACAGAACCTTTGAAAGATAGCTGTGTTCATGCCAATCATCAGGCAGTAGAGAAATGAAATGAATTTTCTTTTACATTAGACTGGATGAAGGAGTGCCAAGCTGAAAAAATCATTTCATTTTGGATTCATGGCTTTTTTTTTTTTTCATACCCTGTGTTGCTTGAAAGTCAACCAAATGTCAGAGATAAAAAATGTTGCCTGGATCCTAACTGTATCCCTTGAATTCATTGGAGATGTACACAGTGGAGACTCATAAACTATGAAAGGCCAGTTCAGTTTTGCTGTTCTCCAACACCCTGCATCCCTCCACCCAACCCATCTAAATTAAACCAGCAAGTGGTCCTGTTAGCACATCTTCGAAATATAATATAAATTTAGGCATCCAATTGGGCCAGACTGAGGCTTTTTTATGCTCTGCTCATGGCCTTAAAGCTTCTTCAGTGAGCTCATCCTCCCTGTGAAGTGACAGCAGTGAAGTAATCTTAGGACCTCCACTACTTTTTGCTAATGAGTCTCTTTCTGGCGCCTCCATCTTAAATGGCTTGTGGCTCTTTCTCCCCACTTTTACTGTACTTAGATACTTGTATTTTTGTAATATGGACCCTTCATAAAATATTTTTTATAATTGTATGCAATCTACTTCAGTCATAGAGTGAGACCTGTCCACTTAAAAAACTATTAGTAATGATTGATTTACAAAATTTTAAGATAACAGCAGTGTAATTCTACAGCTTTTTTTTTTTTTTTACCTTTAGTATTATCACTGGGTCTCAGTGCCTACACTATGAATACATTGCTCTTGGTAATCTTTTTTTTTTTTTCCATTTTATTGGATAGGACAGAGAGAAATCAAGAGAGGAAGGGTAGAGATGAGGAGAGATAGACACCTGCAGATCTGCTTTACCACTTGTGAAGTGACCCCTCTGCAGGTGGGGAGCCGGGGCTGGAACGGGGATTCAGGTATGTCTTTGCACTTCGTACTTGTGCGTTTAACATGGTGCACCACCTCCCGACTTCTTGGTCTTGAGTTCTCTTCCTTTCTAAGTCACATCTACTACTTCTGAGTGTCCTCCCCTCCTACCTCCCCCTTTCCCTTTCTTTCACCAGTTCCTGATGGAATTAGAGTTCAGAGTGCTATGGTCATCTTCCTCTAATATTTGTCCCTCTGGGAGTGTGGACCAAAATTATTATTTAAATTTTGTTTGTATTATCTTTATTTATTTATTGGATAGAGACATCCAGAAATCGCGAAGGAAGGTGAAAGAGAGAGAGGGAGAGGGAAAGAAACACCTGCAGAACTGCTTTACCACTGCTCAGTTCTGGTTTATGGTGGTGCTGGGGATTAAACCTGGGATCTCAGAGCATCAGGCTTGAAAGGCTTTTCCATAACCATTATGCTGTCTCCCCAGTCCTCTGTGTTCTTTTTGTAAACTTATTATAATACCTATAATAATTCTACAAGATTAGCATCATTTACATTCAGGGAGAAGTGTATGAGACTTAGAAATAGAAATAACTTGGGAGTTGGAAGGTAGCGCAGCTGGTTAAGCGTACATAGGGCCAAACGCTAGGATCAGCATAAGGATCCGGGTTTGAGCCCCTAGCTCCCCACCTACAGGGCAGTCACTTCCAAGAGGTGAAGCAGGTCTACAGATGTCTATCTTTCCCCCTCTCTGTCTTCCTCTCCTCTCTCCATTTCTCTCTGTCCTATCCAACAACAACATCAATAACAACAACAATACCACAATAAAACAACAAGGGCAACAAAAGGGAAAAAAAAAAAAGAAATATAACTTTCTCAGATTTACCTAATAAGAAAAGTTAGTCATTCAAATTCAGCTCTATGTGTGTCTAAAATCTAGGTGCTATACTGTGTACAGGCCACCTTTTCTTCCCTAGTCTTGTCAGTAATACATTCTCATTGTACAGAAATTGGAAAGCATAGCTAAGTAAAGAAAAAACAAAAAAGTACTTATTTATAATCCTAATATTCAGAGTTTACTATAGTAAGGCACAGGGGGAAATATCTCTCCTAACCCTTCTCTCTCTCTCTTGTAATTCCTTCTATTATAATCCCTTTTTCTTAAGTTAAAAAGAAAAAGAATCAACTGTTTATGGTTAACAATTTTCCTTTGAAAAAGAGAATAGGGAGTCGGGCTGTAGCACAGCGGGTTAAGTGCAGGTGGCGCAAAGCGCAAGGACCGGCATAAGGATCCCGGTTTGACTCCCCACCTGCAGGGGAGTCACTTCACAGGCGAAGCAAGTCTGCAGGTGTCTATCTTTCTCTCTCCCTTTCTGTCTTCTCCTCCTCTCTTCATTTCTCTCTGTCTTATCCAACAATGATATCAATAATGACTACAACAATACAACAGCAAGGGCAACAAAAGGGAATAAATAAATAAATAAATATTTAAAAAAAGAAGAAGAGAATAAAGGACATGACTTGACAAAAGGCTTTCCTACGTATTATGATTATTATTAACCCAAGATCACAGATTCTTTTTAATTGAATTTGAACACACACATACACATTTTAATGGTCTTGGGGCTTTACCCCTCCAGACCAACATTTTTAGCTAAAAAGACAGAGACAGAAGTGAGATAGAAAAACACCACCGGGGTGAGGGTAGAGAGCATAATGCTTATACAAAGAGGCTCTCATACATGAGGCTACAGGTTCAATCCCCTGCACCACCATAAGCCAGAGCTGAGCAAAAAAAAAAAGGCACCACAGAAGTGAATTTTTAACTTAGCTTTTTTTTCTTATTGTTGATTTTTGGGATTCCTTTGTATATTTTGGATTTAAATTTCTTTGTCATTTATGTGTTTTGTTTGCAATTCTTTTATTTTTATTTTTTAATATTTATTTATTTACTTATTTATTTTGCCTCCAGGGTTATAACTGGGGCTTGGTGCCTGCACTATGAATCCACTGCTCCTGGAGGCCGTTTTTCCCATTTTATTGCCCTTGTTGTAGTTGCCATTGCTGTTGTTGTTGCTGGATAGGATAGAGAGGAAGGGAGAGAGGAAGGGAAGACAGAGAGGGGGAGAGAAAGACAGACACCTGCAGACTTTCTTCACCGCCTGTGAAGCGACCCCCCTACAGGTGGGGAGCCAGGGGCTTCAACCAGGATCCTTATTCCTGTCTTTGTGCTTCACACCGTGTGCGCTTAACCTGTTGTGCTACCGCCCAGCCCCCAATTATTTTCTTTCTTTAAAAAAATGTTTAAACTATCTTTTATTTATTAATAAATAATAAACTGGATACAGACTACCAGAAATAGAAGTGGAGGAGGTGATAAAGAGGGAGAGAGACAGAGAGTCACTTGCAAAACTGCTTCACCACTTGCAAAGCTTTCCCTCTACAGGTGGGGACAGGGGACTTGAACCTGAGTCCTTGCACACTGTAACATGTATGCTCAACCAGGTGCACCACCACTGACCCCTGCAATTATTTTCTTTCATACTGTCTTTCACATTCTTAGCAATGTTTTTTGTAGAACATAAGTTTTAATAAAGTTCTTATTATATTTTGCCCTTCATAGTTTATGCTTGTAGTATATCTAAGAGCTCATCTCAACCCAAGGTTGAGATGCATGTAAGACTTAGAAATGTAATTAACTTAATATAGTAATAAAGATTTTTCTCCTGGAAATTTTTAAAATATTTTCTTTGAGAAGCTTTTTTTATTTTGAATTTCACAATTAGGTCTATGCCTTATTTTGAGTTAATTTTAAAAATATATTTATTTATTTCCTTTTGTTGCCCTTGTTTTATTGTTTTAGTTATTACTGATGTCGTCGTTGTTGGATAGGACAGAGAGAAATGGAGAGAGGAGGGGAAGACTGAGAGAAGAGAAAGGTAGACACCTGCAGCCCTGCTTCACCGCTTGTGAAGCGACTCCCCTGCAGGTGGGGAGCCAGGGGCTTGAACCAGGATCCTTACTCTGGTCCTTGCACTTTGCGCCACTTGTGCTTAACCCGCTGTGCTACCGCCAGACTCCCAAATTTCTTGTTGTTTTTATTGTTGTAGTTATTATTATTGTTGCTGATGATGTCATAGTCAGAGAGAAATGGAGAGAGGAGGTGAAGACAGAGAGGGAGAGAGAAAGACAGAAACCTGCTGACCTACTTCACCGCCTGTGAAGCGACCCCCCCCCTTCAGGTGGGGAGCCGGGGGCTCGAACCAGGATTCTTATGTGGGTCCTTGTGCTTGGCGCCACGGGCGCTTAACCCGCTGTGCTACCGCCCTACTTGAGTTAATTATTACAGAAAAGTTAAGGTGTGGGGGTTGGGCGGTAGGGCACATAGCGCCAAGCGCAAGGATCAGAGTAAGGATCTAGGCTCCAGCCTCCAGTTCACACCGTGGGCTCCCCACCTGCAGGGGGCTTGCCTCACAAGCGATGAAGCAGGTCTGCAGGTATCTTTCTTTATCTCCCCCCTCTGTCTTCCCCTTCCTCTCTCTATTTCTCTCTGTCCTATCCAACAACAACGGCATCAATAACAACAATAATAACCACAACAATGATTAAAAAAAAAAAAAGACAACAAAGGGGAAAAAAATAGCCTCCAGGAGAAGTAGAATCATAGTTCAGGCACAGAAGCCCCAGCAATAACCCCAGTGGCACAAAAAAAAAAAAAAAGGAAGGAAGGAAGGAAGGAAGGAAGAAAGAAAGAAAGAAAGAAAAAGAAAATTTACGGTTTTATAGGTTCAGAGCCATTTGGGAGCAGGGTAATGGCACACCTGGTTGAGTGCACATGTTAAAATTCTTAAGGTTTTAGCCCCCAGTCTGTACCTGCAGGAGGAAAGATTTGTGAGTGGTAAAACAGTGTTGCTGATGACTCTGTCTTTTTCTATCACCCCCTTCCCTCCCAATTTCTACTATCTAGCCAATAAAGAAATATAAAGATAATAACACACACACACACATAGTTTAAAAAGAACCATTTGTTTAAAAATATATATGTTCTCCATTGAACTACTTTTGAGATTTTGTCAAAATGAGTTTATTATGTGCACAAATCTATTTCTATGTTCCCTGGTCTGCTCAGCTGATCTGCATGTCCATATTATCATTACCACCCTATTTTAATTATTATTTTAAAAATATTTTAATTGCATTTTAATGAGTAAGAGACTGAGATACAGAGAAAAAGATATATAGAGAGACCAGAGCACTGCTCAGCTGTATTTTATGGTGGTGCTGGGGATTGAGCCTGGAAAATTGCTGCCTTAGGCTACAATAAAAGTCTTATGCATAACCATTGTTATCTCCTCAATCTATTTTTTTTATTTCTTTATTGGGGAATTAATGTTTTACATTCAACAGTAAATGCAATAGTTTGTACATGCATAACATTCCCCAGTTTCCCATATAACAATACAACCCCCACTAGGTTCTCTGTCATCCTTCTTGGACCTGTATTCTCCCCACCCACCCCCCAACCCCCACGCCAGAGTCTTTTACTTTGGTGCAATACGCCAATTCCATTTCAGGTTCTACTTCTGTTTTTTTTTCTGATCTTGTTTTTCAACTTCTGCCTGAGAGTGAGATCATCCCATATTCATCCTTCTGTTTCTGACTTCTTTCACTTAACAGGAATTTTTCAAGGTCCGTCCAAGATTGGCTGGAAACGGTGAAGTCACCATTTTTTATAGCTGAGTAGTATTCCATTGTGTATATAGACCACAACTTGCTCAGCTACTCATCTGTTGTTGGACACCTGGGTTGCTTCCAGGTTTTGGCTATTACAAATTGTGCTGCTAAGAACATATGTGTACACAGATCTTTTTGGATGGATGTGTTGGGTTCCTTAGGATATATCCTGAGGAGAGGAATTGCAGGGTCATAGGGTAGGTCCATTTCTAGCCTTCTGAGAGTTCTCCAGACTGTTCTCCACAGAGGCTGGACCAACTGACATTCCCACCAGCAGTGTAGGAGGGTTCCTTTGACCCCACACCCTCTCCAGCATTTGCTGCTGTTACCTTTTCTGATGTATGACATTCTCACAGGAGTGAAGTGGTATCTCATTGTTGTCTTTATTTGCATTTCTCTGATAATCAGAGACTTGAAGCATTTTTTCATGTTTCTCGGCCTTTTGGATCTCTTCTGTGGTGAATATTCTGTCCAAGTCCTCCCCCCATTTTTGTATGGGGTTATTTGTTGTCTTGTTGTTGAGTTTGGCAAGCTCTTTATATATGTTGGTTATTCAACTCTTGTCTCATGTATGGGATGTAAAGATCTTCTCCCATTCTGTGAGGTGTTTCTTGGTTTGGGTAGTGGTTTCTTTTGCTGTTCCTCAATCTATTTTTATTATTCTATCTTTATAATAAATATTGAAATCGAGTAGTTTAAGTTCCCCAGCCCTTTTTTAGTACTATCTTAGTTATTCTTAGTCTGTTGTTATTTGTTGTAATTATTTCTTTTATCAAAATCAGGGCTTTATCACTTCAAACTGACCTTTTTAGATAAAAGAGAGGAAGAGAGTGAAAGACTTTTTACATCACTGAGGCTTTCACCAGTGCTGTGGGAGCCAGGTTCAAACCTGAGTTACCAACAAGGTAAAGCAGTCAGTCAAATCCCAGGTGGATTATTCTCATCACCTATTTTGCTTTTGATAAGACATTTTTGAATCAGTTTGTTGATATTTATAAAGCCGTTGCTGGGATGTTGACTGAAATTGCATTGAATCTCTAGATGGAATTGAGAAAAGTTGCCATCTCTACTTCAGGTTTGTCAATAACTAATAGAAGTTGGTTGATAAATGTTCAAACATTTCCCACACTCGAGAACTCTGAAAGGTTAAGCATGAGTCGCGCTTACAATGAACTCTCATTAAAACATTGCTTGTTTTATTTTTGTTATTACTAGGGCTTTACTGCTCCAGGCCAACTTTTTCAGGTAGAAAGACAGAGACAATGATAGAAAGACTGAAGCTTTATTCTCTGTGATAAGGACAGGCTTAAACTGGGGTCCTGTGCATGACAAAGCAAGTGAGCTACCTTGTCTGTCCTCATTAAAACACTCTTTATTGGCTGTTCCCTCTGACCTCCCTAACTTCCTATTTCTCTTATCAATATTTTATGTAACCACTTCCTAAATAAGCTTTTTGTCTTCTATTCAATATAGTATTTGATTCAAGGGAATCCCAGTTAAGACCTGTGACAAATTCCACTACATTACAAGGCAGACTCAAGTAGAACGACTCCATTTCCTAAATATGCCCTAATTTCCAATGTAGAACCAGACCTAATCAAGCTAGATAGAAAATTCACAGGTAACTTAATGCCTACCTGAACATTCAAATTCATTCTCTAACTTCAGAGATAGAAATTAAGTGTGCCTCTCAAATATGTTATCTCTCCAGAAGGTAAAAAGGATGAAATCGAATGCATTTAATTTCAGTGAGCATGCATGTGCATGAAAAGTTACCTCAAAATACTATCGTTAAAATGCTAAAAAGATGTATTGCTATTTTAAGGCCAGAAGATTTGGGGTTTGTCTCATTCAGCTTCTAGCTCCTAGGGTTTTATGGCTCACTAGATTCAGGTTAGAAAAATTAGAATTGCAAAACACATACTGTGGTCTGCCATTCTTTCATAATTTCTTAGTACTCAGTGCCTTCAGGGAGGGAGATAATGTTGAGGGTAGAAAGTTAAGGAGGAAGGACTGAAAGGTGCCAGGAGAACTGGTCCAAGTCTCTCTCTCTCTCTCTCTTTTATTTAATAATGATCCACAAGATTGTAAGATAAGAGGGTGATAATTCCACACAATTCCCACTGCCAGAGTTCTGTATCCCATCCCTTCCACTGGAAGTTTTCCTATTCTTTATCCCTCTGGGAACATGGACCCAGGCTCATTATGGGGTGCAGGTGGAAGGTCTGGCTTCTGTAATTGCTTCTCCACAGGATATGGGCCTTGGCAGGTCAATCCATACTTCCAGCCTGTTTCTATCTTTCCCTAGTGGGGCAGAGGTCTGGATAGGTGGGGTTCTAGGGTACATTGGTGAGGTCGTCTGTCCAGTGAAGTCAGGTTGGCATCATGGTAGCATCTGCAACTTGGTGGCTGAAAAAGCATTAAGATATAAAACAGAACAGATTGTTTAATAATCAGGAACCTAAAGATAAGAATAGAGCAGATGAGACTTGGGCTCTCCATTTTAGAAAAAGTTAGGAAGTCTATTTTAGGTATATTCCAATGAACCCACGACTTCACTAATTTTTGCCTGAGACTGACATGCAAGTGAGCTAAAGATATTGTCTGGGGATATGGTGTCAGAGTTAGAAATAAGACTAAAAAACTGGATCAAAGAAGAAAGGAGCTCCCCCAAATGAGAGAAATATATTAACTGTAAACCCCATTGATCTGATCTGGGGCCCATATTCAGCACAGAGCCTATGTAACATTTGCATCCCTGTAGGTCTGAGCTCGAATTCCGTGGTCATAGCAAACTAGGCTGCATTCATTTCAAGATTTGTCATCCAGTCGTCCTCCTCGAGTGGCAGAATATATTGACCCAACCTCCCTGCAGAGAGTGGGGCAGTCCCTACAGGACCTTGCTCTCAATTTGGAACTCTCTTTGTTTTTAACAGCCTTTGCAGCCAGCCAGACCTGCTGAGCCTTTCATAGGCATCAGCTGTTTGTAGGGGGGAGGGAGCTCCTTTAGGATTATACTCTGTGAAGAGAGAAAATGGTTCCATAAAGAAATGATGCAGACATTGCATTTTTCCCTGCCAGCAATTTCTCTTTATTTGTTTGCAGATTGAAATATCCACTCAAAACAAACAAACAAACAACAACAACAACAACAAAAAAAACCCTCATCAACTGTAAAAACAGTATGTTGTAATCTAATATTTATTTTTGCTAGAATGAAGCCAGTCTTGCCATTCAGTTTTGGCCCCATAGAACACTCAGAAAGTCTTCCCTGACTTTGGGGGAGTGCAGAAGTCTAATGAAACCTCCTTCCTTTTGTTATTGTATTCTCCTTTTAGAACCCAAGTCAGACATAGCCAGGTTTCCTTTCAGCTTTTGATGACAAAAAATGAAAATGAATTAGCAGCTTATCAGCCAGCCTTTATAAAATGTAACATTACCCTTTTAGTATGATATCAGTCAACATTTGTTTCACTTTCTTTGGGAGGAATTGTATTGTTGCTGCTGATCAAGGAAGAAGTGCTTTGTTGTCTTATCCCACACACTCAAAGGATTTAAATCTTATCTCCAAAGAGACCTGACATCATAGGGGGAAATTGTGTTCTAGTCTTCTAATCTATGAAAACATTACCTCAGCACTATTGAGCTCAGTCACTACTACAATTCATCTTTTCCTGTATCACCAACTTCTTAAAGATACATTATTGCTTCCTTACTTCAGTGTTTAGTATTTCCTTTACTCTAGCATCTGTTGTCGTAGTCTAACTAACTAAGTGACTGTTCTGAAGATTGAACGCTAAGGACATCTGTTACAACCCCACAATCCTAATGGGCTGTATCATTGGAATCCCTTAGCTCTTTACCTTCTGAATTGTAGTTTTTGCCTTTTATTGATGTGGTACTGTTAAGTTGTTCACTGTGCTTTCTATTTGGTCTTTGCTATGGCCTTTCTCCAAAGTTCTTTCTTACAACTTCCCTTTCTTTATATTCATTTTATCAACAAGCACCCATTCCCATATTTTCAGTCATCACCTCCCCAATGGCTGGAACTTTAGCAAAAATCTTGAATGGTAAAATATGCTTGGGAATGGAATTTCCTAAGGAAGGATATGAAAGTAGGACATGAGTGGAATTTAACTCACTGATGACTTCATTGGAGTGGCCATATCTACTCAGTCCTGTCTACCTCTTAATTCCTCCAGCATGCTTGAATAAACCCTGTATGTTTATAATTGTTATTTAGAATTTTTTGTTATATTCAACAGAATATACTTTAAATAATAAATATGGATATAGTACTTCCTTTCTCATAAATTTGGTGTAAGGTTTGCATAAGAAATGTTTAATACCAGACAGTATTGTCAAAATATTATAGTGGTCAGAACATTATAGGTATTCTAAACTTTGTGCCTGTGTTCTCAATTTTATAAGCCCCCACACCACAGAATGTTTACTCTGCCCTACCCAAACCAACCAGCTCCTGATTCCAACTTGCTTATTCTTTGGTTTATGACCTAACCAATCTTTTGTTAATCACAGTTTTGCTTTTCCTTCTCATGTTGAATCAGTTGCTAAATCCTATTGATCTAGTCCTTCTATATTTTCTCCAGTTAATTCACTTATGTATTTCCCCTGCAAGCTTCCTACTTAAAACTTTCATGATCACATATCCAATATTGCAGTTGTTAACTCAGTTTCACTACTTCATGTGTACCTTCCTATTCCAGATTATCTATCAGTAGTCCTGAACTGGACCCTCCTAAAGTATTAATCTAACTTTACTACTCTTCTGAATAAAAGCCAAGTGATCTGTTAATCTCCCATTGAGTTAATACTCCCTAACCTGGCACTTGATACCTCAACCTGCCTTCTGCTGACCTTCTCCACCTACTTCCATGATAATCTTTCTAGGCCTTTTTTTAAAAAAATATTATTATTCCATTTTGTTGCCCTTGTTGTTTTATTGTTATAGTTATTGATGTCATTGTTGTTGGATAGGACAGAGAGAAATGGAGAGAGGAGGGGAAGGGGGGAGAGAAAGACATACGCAGACCTGTTTCACCTCTTGTAAAGACCCCCCTGCAGGTGGGGAGGCAGGGGCTTGAACTGGGAACCTTAGGACGTTCCTTTTCGCTTTGTGCCACATGCACTTAACCCACTGCTCTGCCGCCTGACTCCCTCTAGGCTGTTTTAATTTGTATTCTATTTCTTTTTTTTCTGTTTAGTCGCCAACTACTGTTTTTATTTTGTTGGGATTCCATTGCTCCACTGCATGTGCTATTTTCCTTTTCTTACTGTTCCCATATGGGGAATGCAATTACTGAATAATATATATTCAGAATAGGACATGTGCTATCCTAGTGTTTCACACTCCCCATCCTCAAGTGCCTTCCAAGAAAAAGAGTTCCAGGCTGAGTACCTACTGACAGTTATTGAACTACTTATCTTAGACACCCATCTTCTAAGGAATCCTACACAGTTTTATGTAAAGAGGGTCATGTAAGCCAAATGAGGCCCCAAACCTAAAAAAAAAGAACCTCCCCGCCTTCTCTTAGCCAATCATGATAAGACTGTGAATCTGTGTATACAATCTATGGAAAATAGGTTTCAACCTGCATTATGGAATAAATACTTGGTTATGGTCTCTGCCTGATGTGCACCAACATGGTGTACCCAGGTTGGGTCAGCGCCAGATTCTGCAGAATCAAATGAACTGTCTCACTTCCTGTCTTTCTCAAGTCTCCTTAGTCCATTTTGGGGGTGAATGGGTAAATTTTATTTCTAATAGGACTGGGATGTGAACCCAGATATCTGTGCATGGTACCTGGTAAACTTTCTCCTGGCACATTCTTTTCTTTTTTTTTTTTTTCCCCTTCCAGGGTTATTGCTGGGCTCTGTGCCTGCACCATGAATTCACCGCTTCTGGAGGCCATATCCTCCCCCCCCCCTTTTGTTGCAGCCTCCTTGTGGTTATCATTATTGCCATTGTTGATGTTGCTAGTTGTTGGACATGACAGAGAGAAATGGAGAGAGGAGGGGAAGACAGAGAGGGGGAGAGAAAGATAGACACCCGCAGACCTGCTTCACCGCTTGTGAAGCGACTCCCCTGCAGGTGGGGAGCCGGGGGCTCGAACCGGGATCCTTATGCCGGTCCCTGCACCTTGCGCCATATGCGCTTAACTCACTGCACCACCGCCCGACCCCCGGCACATTATTTTCTTAAGTGGCTTATCTTTCACTCACCCATAATACGCTCTTCCTACTTCCCTTCCGATCTTTGCTTACTTTCAAAGATTGAAAACACTGTCAAATCCAAGAAGTTCTCCTGAACTAGGCATAACTTTTCTTTTAAAGACTTTTTCTCTCTCTTACGGTGCTGTTGCTCTTTTGCTTTATAGTAGAACTTCTCTGATTTTAGGAAGCATCATAATTTTCTGAAAGAATTGCAGAAACACAGATTGTTAAGCCCAACTCCCAGAGACTCTGGGTGAGAAAATCAGGGTTGAGGCCCAAGAATCTGCATTTCTAACAAAACCAAGTGATATTGCTGCTACTCATCTGGGACTCATACACTGAGAACCTCTTCCTGGTTATCTGAATCTCATTCTCCTACACTGTAAATGCCTTCTCCATCTCCTCCTTCTTCTCTTTCCTTTTTGCTTAAAAAAAAATTGGGGGTGGGGCGGTAGCGCAGCTGGTTAGCGCACATGACACAAAGCCAAAGGTTCCGGGTTAGAGGCCCCGCTCCCCACTTGCAGGGGGCAGGGGTCACTTCACAAGCGGTGAAGTAGGTCTTCAGGTGTCTATTTTTCTCTCCTTCTCTCTGTCTTCCCTCCCTCCATTTCACTCTGCCCTATCCAACAACGACGACATCAATAACAACAATAATAATAGTAACCGCAACAATAAAACAAGGGCAACAAAAGGGAATAAATAAATATTTTTTGAAAAAGAAGAAAAAAGTAAAATAAAAATAAAATTTTTAAAAAATAGAGTTGAAAAGAACAAGATATTAGATTTCTGCTTTCAAAGTTGGTACCTGTGATGATAATGTGATGATAACAATAACTATCCATTGTCTTCTTGAACCCTAAGACAACAGGAACCTCACATTTCCACTATAGAGCCTATATTTACCCCAGTCCTAGAACCTTAGGGTGGGGTTCACTTTTCTTCATGCTGCTCTCAATTCAAATCAAATAATATTGCATCTGCGGATTGCAACCTAATCAACACAAGGAGTGCCACCCCAGCATGCTGCACTTCAGACTGTGACCAGAGACTTCAGGTGTGGAATGACAATCCTTCAGCTTCATCACTCGGGTGAGACCTTTCCTTTCATAATATTCTCTAATTCCATTCCAGGTGTTCCACTCCCCAGTAAAGTCCCCAAACCTAGATATAGTCCAGGTCCCCTGAGATAAAGCATAGGTTCACCCGTGCCCATAAACTAGGGGGAAAATATATACCTGAAAGCAGAAGTACACAAGAGCCTGCAGGGAATACCCCCAACACTTCATCTGCACTATTCCAGTCTTTAGGTCCATGACTGTTCAACAATTTGTTTGGCTTTGTATGTTAACTCTCTTTTCAGCCACCAGGTTCCGGATGACAGTGAGATGCTGACCAGACTTCCCTGGACAGACGACCCCATCAATGTGTACTGGAGCTCCACTTCCTCAGAGCCCCACCCTACTAGGGAAAGAGAGAGGCAGACTGGGAGTATGGACTGACCAGTCAAAGCCCATGTTCAGCGGGGAAGCAATTACAGAAGCCAGACCTTCCACCTTCTGCAACCCACAATGACCCTGGATCCATGCTCCCAGAGAGATAGAGAATGGGAAGGCTATCAGGGGAGGGGGTGGGATGTGGAGGTCGGGTTATGGGAATTGTGCAGAATTGTACCCCTCTTGTTCTATGGTTTTGTTAATGTTTCCTTTCTTAAATAAAAAAACATAAAAAAAGAACAAAAAAAAACAAGGGCAACAAAAGGGAATAAATAAATATTTTTTAAAAAAGAAGAAAAAAGTAAAATAAAAATAAAATTTTTTAAAAATGGAGTTGAAAAGAACAAGATATTAGATTTCTGCTTTCAAAGTTGGTACCTGTGCTTTTTTTCTTCGTGTGCAGTGTATAATACTACTGATCTTCCTCTGAGTCTGTTTTTTTTATATTTTATTTTTTTTAGAAAGTGAGGGAGAAAGAAACAGAGAGAAAGGACAGATACCTCAGTACTGTTTCACTATCCATATAGCTCCCTTGTTGCCATCCATGGTGTTCTCACATGTTGTCTTGGCTTGAAACCAGGGGCTTGCACCTGATGAGACAGACATTGTGCTGGGTAAGCTGTCTTCTGGCTCTGGCCCTAATGCTTTGGAATCAATGTTCAACTTTGGAGTTAGATTCAATGATTGGTTTCCGTCAGTCAGAGAGGAAACATCTAAATATTGTTGCTTTTTTCCTTTGGGTTATAGCCAAATTCTTCCTAGTCTTTACTGTTATTCTTTGTCTGGGAAAGGGAGCTCAGAGCATGTACTCAGAGAAATGTTAGGTATTCAAGGCTATGACACAGCATGAACTCAGGGAAAGCAGTAGTTGAAAGACTTCCCCAAAGGAATAAGATAACAGAAATTGAACATTTGGGAAATGAAGTACGAAGGTTGCCATGGCAAGGTAACAACAGATTTCATATCCATAATTGTACCTGGGGAGAAGCAAGTTGGAGTTTTTACCACCTACTTTTGTTCTCTTTTTTGCCTTTAATGCTTCTGAAGCAAGTCACTCTGAATTTAAGTTATATTTATAATTACTCTTCTTAGTATTCACAGAATGTCCTTTAGAGCCAAATGAAAGAAAATTAATTGTGACTTTTCTAGGTTGGGAATTGTGGGAAGCTAGGAAATTTATGTCATATTTCCCTCCTGAATATAGATCGCAGGTGGGTATTCCACTCCCTGTTTATACAGTTATACAGTCATTGCATTTTTGGTTGGGGATGAGAGGGAATTTTTCATATAGAAAGCACTGGGATTTTTTTTTTTCTTTGACAGGACAAAGAGAAATGAAGAGGGGAAGAAGGGATAGGGAAGGAGAAAGACGAAGAGAGCAAAATGTGCAACCCTTTTGCATTGCTTATGAAGCTTCCCCACTATAAGTGGGGGTTGGGTTCTTGAACCTTGGTCCAAGAAAACTTGTGCATTCAACCATGTGTGCACACATCCCCTTAGAAGAATTTTTTTAGAAAATATTTTTTGTACTGACAAACAAAACCAACCAAACAAAGACAAGGTCATCCAAAGAAGTAGCACCACTGTCATGCCCCTAGAGACTTTTGTTTCTAACTTTTAATCTTTTAGCTCTTTCTTCTCATGATATAAAATAACAGAAATAACAAAGGTTATTTAAAGACTATGACAATAATGGATGTGGATATATATATATGCAATGTAGATATCCTTCAGCACTTGGGTTCTTCACCATTGGTTTTCACTAAGTGTGCTTCTCTGGGTAGAGCAGGCTGACTGTTCAGGTGAAATCATGTGCCTTTTCTACTCTTTGACTTTCAACATTTTTTTTTTTGTAAAATTTTCCATCACATTTCAAGAAGCAATCTCCATTTTTTGTTTGTTTGTTTTAGTTGTCAGATAGAGATAGCCAGAAATCGAGAGGGAAAGGGGTGATAGGGAGAAGGACAGAGACACCTGCAACAGTGCTTCACCACTTGAAAGCTTTCCCCCTGCAGGTGAGGACCAGGGGCTCAAAACCCAGTCCTTGCGCATTGTAACATGTGCACTCAACCAGGTGTGCCACTACCTGGCCTGCTATCTCTATTTTTAGTGCTTAGTGTGCTCCATATAAACATTAACTCTCGGGGTCAGGCACTGGTGCACTTGGTTAAGCGCACACATTATAGTATGTAAGGATGCAGGTTCAAGTCCATGGTCCCCACCTGCATGGGGGAAAGCTTCACGGGCTGTGATACAGGGCTGCATGTGTCTTTCTACCTCTCTTCCTCATTCTTTTTCTGACCCCCTCAATTTCTCTCTGTCTCTATCCAACAATAAATTAATTAAAAGATTAAAAAATATTATAAAAAGGGGCTGGTACATCCTGGTTTGAACCCCCAACTTTCCACCCATAGTGGGCTAGCATCACAAGTGGTGAGGTAGGTCTGCAGGTATCTGTCTTTCTCTCTTTCTATCTCCCCCTCCTCACTCAATTTCTCTATCTTATCAAATAAATAAATAAATAAATAAATAAATAAATAGTGGCCACAGGAGCAGTGGATTCATAGTGCAGCCACCGAGCCCCAGCAAAACCCTGAAGAAAAAAAAAATTCACTTGGCAAGGCTCTTACCCTTGTTTGTTTACAACAATGCCAACAGCAGGCTGGACAACAGTGTAGACTTTTCTAGTTTTGCCATGATGACATTTGTGGGATATTCTTTTTTTAGAACTATGCCATTCCCTGTATGTCTACACCATCACTTTTCTTGTAAACTCACATGTATAGGATTAGAGGAACATCTCTGTGTTTCTAGAGGGTCTAGAGAGAATGGTAACTGCTTCTCCTTTTTTCATTTTGTGCTGGTCATCTCAACAATTTGCTAGGAAATGGTAGTTCTGGCTGAGAGACTAGATGTTTTTATTTTAAAGAGGCAATTCTGTACTCAGACGGAACATTAAAACAGTCACATTTATGCATCATCATTTTTTCAGCAGTGGCACAGATGGTCCCTTCTTATTTGCACCACACTCCAACATAATCAGTGTATTCAGCTGTCTTCCCTACCCCCACTGCGATTCCAAGTTTACATGTAAGACATGTTGGTTGAGTTAACCCAGAGACCCTTGGGAAACTGCACTGCCAGGGGCTCTGACATTACTGTTTTATAATATTTCCTTCTTCAAGGAAGCAGATGGGATTGCCAGACCATGACTTTTATCTACTGTTCTTTAGTAAGGCGCCCCAAGGCTTCCTGCCCCTTCTTTCTCAGAGCCAGGCCACAGATCTACACTGATGGAGAGAAACGTGCAACATCTGCAGACCTTCTGCTGAAAGCTCTTGTTTGTTTAAACATCCTGTTTCCTTACTATTTATATGTCTAGAAATTGTGGAGATATGCTTGTCCTTTCTTGTTTCAATAAGGGTAAAATGTATAACTGATGCCACTGACCCAGCCATTAGAAAAGGTTGCCTATAGGGTCGTAGCAGGAACTCTGCTTCCTCTAGAGAAATGACTAAGGTCTTCGGATGGAAGTAAACTAACTGGGGTGCTCTGGAGAGTCACACTTATGGAATGCATCATGTTATTAATAACTGGAAACACCTATAAATTGTGTGTGATGGGAGAATGAACTTGTCAGTAGAACTCAAGCTTTCCTGAAGTTTCTGGTGCATTGTGATAACACAAACTGGGCTATGGAGCATAGAATCTTATTTGGACATACCCTTGGTCCCTATCATATTTCATGGTTTAAGATTTATTTATAAGTTCAGTTATTGGCTTCCTTAACTGACTGATAGGTTGACTTCATTAACTAGTTGATGTTTATCATTTTTAACATTCCACAGCTAGATCAACTTATGTTGTCTCCTGCCCCAGGATGCTGATGTAGAACTGTTAGTCCTTTAAAAAGTACTATCTTAGGTGTTGATGAGGTTGTTGACAAAGGGGAAATTTGCTACACCGCTGGTAAAAATGCAAACTGTGGAGGGTCGGGCAAGTAAGTAGCACAGCAGGTTAAGCACACATGACACGAAGCGCAAGGACCAGCGTAAGAAGACCCGGTTCCAGGCCCCGGCTCTGCACCTGCAGGGGAGTTGTTTCACAAGTGCTGAAACAGGTCTGCAGGTGTCTGTCTTTCTCTCCCCCTTTCTGTCTCTCCTCCCCTCTCAATTTCTCTCTGTTCTATCCAACAACAACAACATCAATAGCAACAGTAAGGACAACAACATGGGCAACAAAATGGGGAAAAACAGCCTCCAGGAATAGTGGATTCATAGTGCAGGGAGCCCCAGCAATAAACCTGGAGGCAAAAAAAGAAAGAAATGCAAACTGTGCAGTCCATTTGGAAGACTGTATGGAGAATCCTTAAACAAATAAAAATGGAATTACCTTATGGTCTAGCAATACCACTCTTAGGTATTTATCCAAAGAACACTGAATTTGAAGGGACATATGCACTTCTATGTTCATAGCTGCATTATTCACAATAACCAAAGAGTGGAAACAGCCTAAATGAATACCAACAGCTGACTGGCTAAAGAAGTTATGGGATATGTACTCCATGGAATACTACTCTGCAATAAATAGAAGATGATATGGTGTCCTTTGGAAGAAAATGGATGGAACTGGAGGTGATTATGCTTAGCAAAATAAGTAAAGATATGAAAGCCAACTACCAGATAGTTTCATTCATATGTGGAATCTAGAAAACTGACACACATGAACTTGAAAAAAAATAAAACAAAACAGAAGGAAGAAAACTGTATAATTTGTGAGAAATTTGGTGGTTATCTTTGGGAGGTTGGAAGGTGGGGATATAGAACTCTGGTGGTGGGTGTGGTGTGGAGCTATACATTGTAATCTTACAATCTTGTGACTATTAATGAAAAATATAAAATTAAATTAACAAAAAAGAGAACTGCCTTCTCATGGTTCAATTCTTCCTGTACCCATACTCCTTTTCCTGTGTTATTGCAGTTCCCCCATCTAAAGAATGAATCTATTTTCATGTGTTTGCATTCTGATTTCATCCATGTGACTTTCTTTGACTAATGGAATATTAACCAATATAATGCAATCAGGGACTTGAAAAACAGTTTACTTATGCCCACAGTGGTTGGGCCTCTGTTCTCTTCATGAGCAGTTGTTCAGGCTATCCACCTGAAGAAAGAGGCATGTGGAATACAACTGAATTGTTCCATTTGTCCCAGGTAATCTAGCTCAGCTAACAGCCAGCTTACTTTCATGCCAGCTCTTCATCTTCCTTTTCATTTTCCAATTATGATTTTAGTTCCAACTATGCTCCTACCTGGTTTTCACCTTTCTCCCCAGCTACCTGAGTTGTATTCACCTGAATTTTGTCATGCCTTCTAGATGATATCCTACCTTCCCTATTGCTTCCCTGTGTACTTATGTCCACTCACTTGCCAAAGTCTCTTTTGAAAACATAAACCAAATTATATCAGTCCCCTGGAAAAACCTTTTAATGAATTTTCCTTGCTCTTACACTAAAATGAAGTATGTAAATACAGTTATCCAATTTACACACTGTTTATTCACCCAGACATTTAAACACTATCCAGTTCTCTTACTAGCCTTTTATTTCACTGATCTGTCCTATTTTATCCTTAATTAAGCAAACCCCTCTTACTCTTAGAGGTTTTGCCATGCTGCATCCTCTGCCTGGCATGACTTTTCACCAGCAAGTCTAATCATATTGCTGTGTCTTCTGTCACTTTCTGCTTAAACAACACATCCTCCTAGAGGCCCCTTCCACTTTCCAGTAGGACTCTTCCCATCTAGATGTAATCACACCATCCAGACAGTTCCTTTCAGAACATTAACTACAATCTGTAATTTTCCTTTTTATGCATTTGCATCATTGTTGGCTATCTTTCTAGAGAGACAAGATTTTGATTTTATTACTTTGATGGATATTTCCAGTATCATAACTGTAGTTGGTGCTTCATGAATATGTATATATGAAATTAAAACCAGGGGGCCCCTACATGCATACATATAAGATACATATCTGTATGGTTTTACTAATAAGTCTTTTTGTCTAACTTGATACACACATGACTGAGAGATATTAAGAGGGGAGGAGACAGAGATAAATAGAGAGGGAGAACAACAGAGACACCTGCAGCACTGTTTTACCACTTGTGAAGTATTCCCCCTGTAGGTGGGGATCAGGGGCTTGAATCTGTGTCCTTGCACACTGTGATGTATGTGATTAACCAGGTATACCACTTCCTGGCACCAAAACTGTAAAGTGAATTATCTTCTTATAACACTAGATGTGAGCCTTCCTCATCCGTCAGTTTACTTAATATTCCTTTGTGTAACTGTGTCATAACTTATTAAGCTAGAGTGAGGTAATATGAAGAGTGTGTCCATTTTAGTAATGAGGGAAATAGCCAAAAGAAGTAAGTGATGGAGTCCCTGTGGTGGTGTGGTCAGTGTTGGCCTAGCCTAGTACGCCAGCAGTTTGTACATAAATGGAGACAAGTTTGCTGAAAGTCAGCTACTGCAGCTGTTGCACTTTGTGGCTTCCTGTGATGATCCACTCCTCAATCAATCCATCTTTCAATAAGTAGAATAAATAGACATATGCCACTGGTTTCCAACCCTCAGTGCCATAGACTCAGCAGGAGACTTCATTAAAACACAGATTATGTGGCCCACATTACAAATTCCCACTTGGCAGATCTGAGCAGGGGGATTACAAATCTGAGTTCCAAACAAGTTCTCAGGTAGTACTGATGTTGCATTCCATGGACCAGACATTTAGTGTATAAAATGCTCTACAAGGGGGGCTGGGTGGTAGTACAGCGGGTTGAGTGCACATGGTGCAAAGCACAAGGACCAGGATAAGGATCCTGGTTCGAGCCCTGGCTCCCCACCTTCAGGGAGGTCGCTTCATGGGTGGTGAAGCAGGTCTGTAAGTGTCGATCTTTCTCTCCCCCTCTCTGCCTTCCCTTCCTTTCTTGATTTCTCTCTGTCCTATCCATCAACAACAAAAGCAACAACAATAATAACAACAACAACCAGGGGAAAAAATAGCCTCCAGGAGCAGTGGATTCTTAGTGTAGGCACCCAGCAATAACCTAGGAGGCAAAAAAAAAAGATTGTATTAATTTATAATTTTTTTTTTTTTGTGGAGCTCTGGGGTGTTTATGTGTGTGCGCACATGCACAATTTCACTGCATTTTTTTTTTTGTTTGACTAGAAAAGCAGAGAGAGAGAGACATCACAGCCCCAGTGTTTCCTCTGGTATCATAGCACCTGTCTTGTGGTGTGGGGGTTTGAACCTGAGTAGTGCACATGGCAAGAGTCAAACCCTACCCAGTGAACTATCACTCTGAGCCCTTCCCTGAATAACTTAGGAATTTAGTTATTGAAAACAATAATATATCACAGAAACATGTGTCATAAATTCTCAGTGCAGGGAAGAATGAGAGATGTGTTAAAGAAAGTCTTTAATTAGAAATCAGCTCTGGGAAATAATAAAATAACAACAACAACACTTGAGTGTAGACCATCAGGCTTTTGCCATGTACTTATTAAGCACTAAGTTGGCTTATAAAATGATCTTCCTTCATCATAGTATGTACAGAATTAACATCTCCCAGGACTCGTTGATGGTTGGTTTGAACCTCTGATTGTTGACCTGTCTCTCAGCTAAGCTTGTCCTGAGAGCTGCATATTTAAGGGGAGAGAAGCTTCCTTAGGTCAGTTCCTCAGAGCAATGCCCAAGATGAAGATGTAGGTGATTTATTTAGGGAGAATTTTTAGAGAACTCTGTGACTGGGTGCAGAAAATGGGACATGGTAGGGCGAAGCAAAGCAAAGTAGTCGTCTTAGCTGTAGTCTCACTTGAGAGCTCTGGGGCATGAAAGACACCATGATCTTGAGCCAGACATCAGACTTCTAGTACTCTCACACCAGCCATTCATTGATAGTAAGTTATCCTGAAGTAGAGGGGTGTCCTCTTCAGAGCACTGCTGCTCTAGTCAGCACGCGCTTTCAAGGGCCTTGAAAGCCAAGGAGTACCTCTATCGTGGTTCACTATGCCTGGCTTCCCCCCATTTCCATTCTGACTCCAACATTCTTTGTAAAACAAACAATACATGATTTACCAAGTATGTATGTATCAAGTATGTATGATGTATGTATGTATGTGTGTATGTACGTATGATACCAAGTATGTATCATCCACATATTTGAAACACTAAGTATTTGAAACATTAAGTATTCTCTAAGTCCACAATGACATCACTTGATGATGAATTAGACCTGGTGCCTAGAACAAGAACCCTGGCACTCTTTCTCCAAATCCAGACTCCTGTCATTTATCCAGTTTAAAGCTTATTGGCCTGATTTTCAAATTTAGCTTTACCTTACCCTACTCTGCACTGTAACTCAGGAACCCTCATTAAAGAAAGTCTACTTTAAACACTAAAGAAAGTTTACTCCACTATCATAGTCTTTAGTAGATGACTGCCATCCCCAGGGTAAAGTCCAAAGCTCTTGTTCTGTTTTTTTTTTTTTTTTTTTTTTGCCTTCAGGGTTATTGCTGGGGCTCTGTGCCTGCACCATGAATCCACTGCTCCTGGAGGCTATTTTTTTTCCTTTTGTTGCCCCCTCCTTTTACAAAATTATTATGGTTATTATTACTGTTGTTATTGATGTTGTCATTGTTGGATAGGACAGAGAGAAATGGAGAGAGGAGAAGAAGACAGAGAGTAGGGGAGAGAAAGATTGTGATAGCTTCACCGCTTATGAAGCAACCCCCTTGCAGGTGAGGAGCCTCCTTACTTAGTGTTTTGTGCCATGTGCGCTTAATCCACTGTGCTACAGCCTGACCCCCTCTTGTTCTGGTTTTAAGAGCCTTCATGCTCTCATATCTACCCATCTGACCTCTCACTCCTCCTGAAGACTGAGGAATGCTAATATCTCTGCTCACCAGGTCTTAGGAGATGGTAGTGTGCTAAACAAACAAACCAAAACTGACCACCCAAGGGAGTTAGGGCCAAACCCCTAGAAACTGACAGTCTTACTTTATAGAAAGGGTCTTTGCAGATATGATTGCTGAACATCTTGGAATGTACAGATTATTCTAGAACACTCAAGTGGACTTTAAATGCAATCATGTGTGTTTTGAAAAGTCAGTGACAGGGTTGGGGAGATAACATAGTGGTTATGCAAAAAGCTTTTCATGCCTGAGGCACTAAAAATCCCAGATTGGGAGTAGGGCGGTAGCGCAGCAGGTGAAACACAGGTGGCATGAAGCCCAAGGACTGCATAAGGATTCCGGTTCAAGACCCCACTCCCCACCTACAGGGGAGTCACTTCAAAATCAGTGAAGCAGGTCTGCAGGTGTCTATCTTTCTCTCCTCTGTCTTCCCCTCCTCTCTCCATTTCTCTCTGTCCTATCCAACACTGACATCAATAACTACAACAACATTAAAAAAAAAGGGCAACAAAAGGGAAAATAAATAAATAAATAAATAATCCCAGGTTCAATTCCAGCACCACCATAAGCCTGATCTGCATAGAGCTCTGGGAAAAAAAATAAAGGCAGAGGCTAATTTCACGGCAGAGGAAGTGGTGATGTGAAGACAGACACTGGAATAATCCAGTTGTCAGAAACTAGAAGAAGGTAAAATAGATTTTTCTCTTAGAGTCATCTCTAAGGGAAAATTACTCTGTCAACATCTTGATTTCAGATTTCAAACCTGCAGAATAGCAAGAGAACAAAACTCTTCTGTTTAAAGAACATAGTTGTAATTTGGCATAGCTACCATGGGAAACTATACAGTTTCTGAAATCACTGGAGCCTCCGTTTTCCTGCAACACATGATTCTCAACCTAGTTGTTTGTTTTTGGTGTCTTTGTTTTTACCACCAAGGTTATCACTGAGGCTTAGTGTCTGCAAGAGTCAACCACTTTTAGTTACCATCTTTTCCTTTCCTTTCCTCTCCTTTCCTCTCTTCTCCTCTCCTCTCCTCTCTCCTCCTCTCCTCTCCTCTCCTCTCCTCTCCTCTCCTCTCCTCTCCTCTCCTCTCCTCTCCTCTCCTCTCCTCTCCTCTCCTCTCCTCTCCTCTCCTCTCCTCTCCTTCCCCTTCCCCTTCCCCTTCCCTTCCCTTCCCTCCCCTTCCCTTCCCTTCCCTTCCCTTTCTTTTCCTCCCCTCTCCTTCCCTCTCCCTTTCTTTTCCTCTCCTCTCCTCCCCTCTGCCCTCCTCTCCTCTCCTCCCCTCTGCCCTCCTCTCCTCTCCTCCCCTCTGCCCTCCTCTCCTCTCCTTTCCTCTCCTCCCCTCTGCCCTCCTCTCCTCTCCTCTCCTCCCCTCTGAGCTCCTCTCATCTCCTTTCCCTTCCCTTCCCTTTCTTTTCCTCCCCTCTCCTCCCCTCTGCTCTCCTCTCCTCCCCTCTGCCCTCCTCTCCTCTCCTCCCCTCTGCTCTCCCCTCTGCCCTCCTCTCCTCTCCTCCCCTCTGCTCTCCTCTTCTCTCCTCCCCTCTGCCCTCCTCTCCTCTCCTCCCCTCTGTCCTCCTCTCCTCTCCTCTCCTCCCCTCTGCCCTCCTCTCCTCTCCTCTTCTCCCCTCCCTTCTCCTTCCCTTCCTTCTCTTGCTCTCCACTCCTTTCCCCTCCCCTCCTTTCCCCTCCCTTCTTCTCCTCTCCTCTCCCCTCCTCTAGCCTCCTCTCCCCTCACCTCCTCTCCTCTCTTCTTCTTTTCCTTTCCTTTATTCTAAATACAGAATGAAAGATAGACAGAGATAAAAAGAGAAGGAGAAACATCTCAACATCATCTCAGTGCCTGTGAAGCTTCCCCACTTCAGGTGCTATCTTGTGGTGGCCTGAGGCTGGAACCTAATAAAAGTCTATCTTTGTAACTTATATGCCATATCTTCTGGGTAGTTGTATAGATGCCCAGATCTCCCTCCTCTTCTACCACCTCTAGCTCCTTGACTGAGTATGCAACCCTCTCTCTGGCTCCACAACTTCTTAAACAATCCTCAGTGCATTTGCCTATTTATTTGTATGGTCATACCCATGTCAGTTTCCCTGTTGAAATCTAAATGCCTAAGAGACTTTTTCCTTTGTTTTCCAACCCACTGGACTTTGCAGAGGGAAATGTTAAGTGTAAAGTGGCTGTTTTGTGAATATTTGTTTCTTACCACGAGGAGAAGGCAAATGCTGTTGTCTAGTAGCTAACATGGAGATTCAGGACTCATAAAAGTCTCATATTCATTGCCCGGAACCACCTTGGCCAAGTCAGCCACATGCAACCACCACCACCACCACCACCACCCCCACCCTCAATTTGCCATCCAACCCTTTTGTTCAACCTATCTGAGATCAGGGTTGTTTCCTTTACTTTTACATCTGCTGAGCTGTGTTTTATTTTCTGTGTGTTTTTTTTATAGTCTTCTTTTCTTGACTCTTCTTCCCCTGCCTCCCAAACAACAGTGACTCACAAACTCAAATACTGCTTTCTTTTTTTCTTCATTATTTTGAAGAGCTACATGATCTCCCTCATTACCACCTTCAGGCTGGAATAAGACTGAGTCTTATTTCTCCAGACCAAGTTGGTGAACACAAACCAAGTGACAGTTTGATAAACTAAAGGTCACATTTGAATTACAGTAATCTAGTTGACAAGGTTGCAGCCAGACATGGACTTTAAAAATCAGGGATTGAGCTTCAGTCAGAAAGGATGAAGTTAGAATCTTTTCAATTTTGACTCTACAAATTCATTTCCTAACTTAGACTTGCTGGACATTTGAAGTCAAATTTAACAGTCCCTTCTAAAACGTAACAGTTTTCTATTGACCTCAGGGAAGGTAGATTAATTGTTTTGCTTCTTTTTAAATACTAGGTAGAGGGATTCCTATGGTAAGTGGCGGTAGAAGTGGGATTTACTTTATCCCCTAAATCTATTTAAAAACACTGGGACAGTGTAATTTTGGAACCTGAGCTTTGGGGGTGGGTGTAATGATTTATTCACATAATGATTGAGTTAATTATCATTGTTTCTAAACAAACTATCCTAAAAGCCATCAGCTGAAAACAACAGCATTTATTATGTCACCACATTTCTGAGGCAAGGATATAGGAGTAGCGTGTTCTGGTGTAGACTTTCTTGTGGTTACACTCAAGATGTTGGTTGGGGTCAATTCTATGTAAGTCTTCAGTTTACAGAAAGAGCTGGAGTAACTTCTGCCAAAGAAACTTATTCATATGCCTGTTGGCTGAAGGCCTCTGTTTTATGTCATGCAGGGCACTCTCTGACCTTGTTTGAGTGTCTTTCTGACATGGCCGCTGGTTTCTCCTTGAGTAAGTGACCAAGAGAAGGGAAGGAAGAAGGCACAAAGCCTTTGCAAACCAAATTTCAAATTATACACTTCTGCCATTTTTCTGTTCCTGAGAGTTGAGTTACTAAGCCCATTCTTAACAGGAAAGGAATTGGGTTTTGCCTTTTTGGAGGACTGTCAAAAATGTGTAGATATCAGGGCCAGGTAATGGCGCACCTGGTTGAATGCACATGTTGTCATGCACAAGGACCTGAGTTTAAGTTCCTACTCCCCACTTGCAGGGAGGAGGCTTCATGAGTGATGAGGCAGTGATGCAGGTGTCTTTTTCCCTTGCAACCTCCCTCTTCTCTCAATTTCTCTTTTATACAATAAATAATAAAAATATATTTAAAAATGTGTAGTTATTTTAAACCACCAGAATAATTTTTTAGTGAAATAACTCAATAGAAGCATAACCTGGGCCAGTGAGATAGCTCACCTGGTATGGTGCTTGCCTTGCTATGCATATGGTCATGGTTTGAGCCCCCAGGATACTGTATAGGAACTATGGTGCTGTCATCTCTCTCTCTGTGTATCTGAAAAAAATTTGCCTAGAGCAGTGAAATCACACACACAAAGGAGAGAGAGAAGGGCAGACAAAAGGACAGGACAGTGTTACCCTGTGGATAAAACACCACCTAGTATTTGAGTGTACTACAGAGAGGTTGTAGGAAACATGGAAGCATAGAAGTCATATAGCATAATCATGGGATTGTGAAGAAAAGAGGATTTAAGAGTGGTGGGAAAAGGTGCAATACCACCTCTGAGTGTCTTCTTTGGGATAGTTTTTTTCATTCATCATTTTTGAAAGGGAGAGACAGAGAGAGAGAGAGAGAAGAGATACCACAGTACTATACTACCACTCATGAAGCTGACTCTGGTACTGTCCTTTGTGTTTCTATATGGTGCTGAAGTCAATACCAGAGTACAATGAGACTTTTATACTCTACCAGATGTACAATCTCTTAAATCCTAAAGGTATTTTTAAAATTAATTAATTAATTTTTAAAATTTTATTATCTGTTAATGTTAAAAGTAACCATCTAAGGGGCTAGGGATATATCACAGGAGTTGTGCACTAGCTTTTTCATAACCACAGTCTCAGGTTCAATATAGACTCAGTAGGACACTGGTCCCTCTCTCATTAAAATAAATACATATATTTCTTTCTTTTTTATTTTTTTTTTAAGCAACCATGTAAGGATTGAAGAAACATTGCATAATCAGATTGGTGGTTTAATAAATTCACCATGAGAATCTATGGAGCAGAGAAGAATTAGGGAATTTTTAATCTGTGTTCTTCCAGAAATGGCTGTTGGAAGTAAGAAGGATAGGGACAGGAGGTAGTGCAGACTGGGCTTCACAACTGCACAACTCTAATGAAGGGGTAGTATCTGGCTTCAGCCTTGAAACAGAGACATTTGGAAAGTGGATGGTGAGCACATTAATGTGGGCCATGATGAGTTTGTAGTCCCTGTGGGTGAGCTGGAAAGTGTAGAGTAAACTGGTAAAAATGTGGTCTTGGTCCTCAGAAGCAGTCTGAAGCAGTTATCTAGTTTTGGATATCATCCACATGGAGGTTGTAGGAGAAGCTACCACAGGTAACAAGGCTAGATTATGTAGATAAGCAAAATGAACTTAGTACCTTAAGGGAACAATATCTAAAAGATGGACAGAGGAAGTGAAACTGAAGGTGACTGAAAAGAGAAGTCAGAGAATTAGAGGAAAGTAAACTTTACAAACGGAGGAGTGCTGGAGTTAGAGGTTAACAGTATCAACTGTGCTAAAGAGGCCAGAGCGTGGAGGATTGACAAGTACATTGTTTGGTTATTTGTCTTGAAACCCAAAACTATGAATGAGTTTCATGGTGACCTGAGAAAGGAGGATAAAAAAACATGGCACTGAGTAGACAAGAGAACAGGAACCATAATGGTTATTTACTGCTCAGTAGAGGAACCAGCCCTGCTCTCTTTACCTCAATTGACTTTAGCCATGAATTTTTAAGTACTTCTGTGTAGTTTTGCCTCACTTCAAGCAGGGAGCATCTAACCTCTGTGTTGAAATTTTTTAGTTTTCCTTTTCTCCAGGGTTTCTAATGCCATGAACACTCATGAGAACTTTTTTTGGTACTGTACAAGTTGGAATTATGTAAGGACTAACACCTGATTACAGTAAAGAACAACCCTATATTCATAATGAGGAGCATTAATGAACAAAAGTTTCTGTTTTACATTCTTCACAATATCCAAAGCATGGCAACATGATATATATTTTCAGCTTTGTCATTAGGCAACTTTGTCCTGCAGATATCATACAGCATAGTTGCTCAAACCTAGATGGTATAGTCTCTACCATACCCCTAGGTTGTATAGTATGACTTAATGGGACCAATGTATACATGGTATGCATTTTACCTAACTACATTTTAGTGATATGTCACCATACATGCACATAGTAGAATACTACTGAGATATAAAAAGCAAAATCTGCCACAACATGGAGGGCCTCGAGGTCATTATGCTGAAGAAAATAAGGTAGACAGAGAAAGGTACTACAAGATCTTATGTGGAATCTAGAAAAAGTTGAACACACACAAAGTAAAGTGTGGTTGGCATCATTCAAATATGGAAGAAATGGGGACTATTGGGCAGTGATGAACTTCCAGCCATAAAATGACTAAGTTTATGGGATTCAGGTGGTAGCACAGTGGGTTAAGCGCATGTGGCAAAGCGCAAAGACTGGCAGAACGATCCCAGTTCAAGCCCCCAGCTCCCCACCTGCAGGGGAGTCCCTTCACAAGCGGTGAAGCAGGTCTGCAGGTGTCTATCTCTCTCTCCCCCCTCTGTCTTTCCCTCCCCTCTCTCTCCCATTTCTCTCTGTCCTATCCAACAACAATGAACATCAATAATAACTACAACAATAAAAACAAGGGCAACAAAAGGAAATAAATAAATATATTTTTAAAAATGATTAAGTTCTGAGAATCTGACATTTTGCATGATGAATTGTATGTGTCTAATAATACTGTATTATATACTTGAAAATGGCTAAGAGAGCAGATCTTAAATATTCTCATGTCGTGCATATGTGCATGCACACAAACACACTCAACACACACTTGAATTATGTGAGGTGGTGGGTGCATTAATTCACCTATTGTAGTAAGCATGGTACCACATATGTCCACACATACACATATGTGTATAAAACATATGTGCTTTACTGTGGTCACACCAAGGTAATCAATTACATATTGACTTCAATCAACTTTACACAAATGTGGGCAGTGCTCACCCCAGTCCTGTCTCTCATTTCTGCCCGGGAACTTCTTTGATTTCTTGTATAGAGTGTCTTTGAAGAGAATCCTTTGTCTCAAGAAACAAAATTCACATGTACAAACAAATACACATGTATACAGGGGAGTTAAGATATTTATATATTGTGTTTACCCTCAACCAAAAAGTGATTGAAGTGGATTGGCCAATTTTCTTCCTTTCTTGGCCTATGATAGACATTTTATAAGACTTCTAGCTCCCCATGGGAATCAACCCCCAGTGTTTGCAGCATTGACTAACTTTAATGCGTCCTTTCACTGGCTTTCCTTCCTTTACCAGCTTACTCTGCCATCCCTCATTTCTGTTCCTTAGAATCACACTCTTAGATAAGTTGGCTAGACTTATGGCCCTGTTTACAAATTTTTTTTTCTGAGGTGCCAGTTTATACTGATTTTGAACTCATCCCCTAAGTGGTGGGGGGAAGCCATTGCAAAGCACTCTTGCTTTGAAACCATTGCTCTGGAACTAAATTATGCTGAGAGCTGTCAGAGATACCTTGACTGAAAAATTGCTCATTATTCTCAGAGCTGAGTAGGCTATTTGCATTCAAGGTACATGCATCAAAGTCCATAGGGTAGACTTTCAAATGATCCATTATGATGGTTAATTCAATACCTTTGGAAAACAAAGATTTGTGGTGGAAACTTATAAAAAAAGTTCTAGCACGTTGGGACTGGTGAGATGGTTCAGTGACAAAGTACATGCCCTGTATGTATAATGACCTGGGTTCAATCCTAGGTACTGCGTAAAAGCAGTTAAAGCAGCAGCTAGGCGGTAGCGCAGGGGATTAAGTACAGATGGTGCAAGCAAAGCCACAGACTGGCTTAAGGATCCTGGTTCATGCCTCTTGCTTCCCACCTGCAGGGAGGTCGCTTCATAAACGGTGAAGCAGGTCTGCAGGTATCTCTCTCTCTGTCTTCCCCTCCTCTCTTGATTTCTCTTTGTCCTATCCAACAGCAACAACAACAATAATAACAGCAAGGGCAATAACAGGGGCAAAAAAATGGAAAAAAATGGCCTTCAGGAGCAGAGGATTCAGAGTGCTGGCCCTGAACCCCAGAGATAGCCCTAAAGGCAAAAAAAAGAAAAAAAAAAAAGGCAGGTCAAACAAGTAAGCAAGCAAACAATGTACACTATAAAGTTGGGAGAGCTGTGCTTTGCACGCCCACCCTTCCTCTCCCTGGTCTTTCACATCAAAAGGGTGTATTAGCCCCTTAGAGAATCTATTCGGCCTTGTTTGGAGTTTTGCCTTTAATAACAAATGAGAATACAAATTTAGGTCTCTAGGGCTTTCTATCTCCACAGCCTCTGCAAGTTTAAAAACACAAATCATTAGCACTTGTCTCATCATTCCTAAACTGGTGGTTGTCATGGTTCTTTTAGAGAAGTAAGGCAGTACCCCAGAAGACAGCAGTCACCTCCCACACCCCCACTCCCCCAGACACCCAGGATACATCCTGTGTATACTTAAGCTGTCTCTGACACACATAATTTCTTTTTCATCCCTGAGTAATCAGTCTTTTTTATCCTCTTAGCAAAGAGAACAGTATATTTTTATACATAATAAATAGGGAGAATAGAAAATAAAAGAAAGCCACCCCCCACTCCATTTCAGTGTAAATTTCCACAACATAGCAACAAACAAAAGATGGTAGGGGAAAAATCAAAGATGTTTCTAAGGAAGGGTACAGATCAAGTCAAGATTGAGGAACCAGTTCTATTTTGATCATTTTAAAGTTTTTTTTTTTTTTTATTCCTCCAAATTCTGTTGTGTAGGGGTTAATGATCGCACTGAAACTCCATGGCTCTGAATAGAAAGGATTAGTTTCCTTATTTCAGGATTAAGGTCAGGCTGCCACAGCCAGTCAGCAGTTGCCAGTTCCAAAGTCACTCTGTTCATGGTTGTCAAATCTTTTCTCTGCCAGATGGCCCTTTAAATGCTACCGTTTCCCTTTTCCTTTCTTCTTATTATTTATGTGTATGTGTGGGGTGTCAGGGCTTCATGTATGCACAACTTCATCAATCCCTGGCTGACTTTTTCAATTTTTTTCCCCACTCCAGATAGAGAGAGATGGACAGAGAAACACAGAGTGAGAGAGGAGAGATACCATAGCACTGGAACTTCCATGTGGTGACAAGGTTTGAACCTAGCACACGGTTGACAGGGCACATGCCCTACTGGATGAAGTATTCATTGGTCCATATAAATTTTCTTTCCTTCTTTCTTTCTTTCTTTCTTTCTTTCTTTCTTTCTTTCTTTCTTTCTTTCTTTCTTTCTTTCTTTCTTTCTTAAATTTTAATCTTCATTTATTTATTTTGAATAGAGACAGAAATTGTGAGGGAAGGGGAAATAGAGCTGGAGAGAGACAGAGAGACACCTGCAGACCTGCTTCACCACTCGTGAAGCTTTCCCTCTGCAGGTGGGGGCCAGGGGCTTGAACCCAGATCCTTGTGCACTGTAATGTGTGTGCTTAACCAGGTGCACCACCGCCTGGCCCCGGTCCATATAAATTTTCTTAAGTATCAGTTAAGGGGAAGAATGTTAACATGTACCCATTTGAAGACACAAAGATGGCCCTCCTTTAACTTTATTTCCATAAGATTTAGTGGACCAAATGAGAATTTCATATTGTCTTTGGGGTTATTGCAGATTGGTTGCAAAAATAGCCACATTATTCATCCTTCTCTGAATTCACCTTCTTTGCTATATGACTTTGCACATTTTTCTAACAAGAGGTAGAGCATATTTGCTTTATCTCTTGAAACTGAACTAGTCTATCATTTATTTTAGCCAGTGTGGTTGTAGAGATGAGAACCTGTAGCTTATTAACAAGAGTTTGGTTTTTCTTTTTTCTTTTTTCTTTTTTCTTTTTTTTTTTGTCTCCAGGGTTATTGCTGAGGTTTGGTGCCTGCACTACGAATCCACTGCTCCTAGAGGCCATTTTGCCCATGTTTTGTTGCCCTTGTTGCCCTTATTGTTATTATCAATGTTATTGTTGTTCGGTAGGACTGAGAGAAATTGAGAGAGGAGGGGAACACAGAGAAGGGGAGAGAAAGATAGACACCTACAGACTGCTTTACCACTTGTGAAGAATAAGGAAACTTCGAAGGTGGGAGAGGGATATGGAACTCAGGTGGTAGGAACTGAATTGTATGGAATTATACCCCTCTTATCCCACAATCTCGTCAGTCATTATTAAATAACCAAAAAAAAAAAAAACCCTGAAATTAAAAAAAAAAGTTTAGTCAAGACCAGAGAAACTGCTAACTAAACCCAGTCCAAAATGTCAAACTGCAGACTTTTGAACTAACAGCTGTAACACAGGTTTTGGGTCAGTTTTGTTACCTAGCAATAACCCAACTGTTAGAGGCTCACAGCCTCTATTCTACTCTTTAGATCCTTTACTTGGCTTCTCTTACTATCATTAGTGGTGCTGGCAATCGTAATAATAGGAAGTAGTATTATGACTGAACTAAACTGTGTTTGACTCATTTGGTTCTCTTAAGAACATCTGTGGGAATTATTCCTAATTTAGACATTAATAATAAAAAAGATAGTATGAGTACCCTTCATTTTATGACTTTTGGATAAAGCTAAAACTAACTAAACTTTAATGGTGAAAAATTTACCACACCATTCACTACAATTAAGAACATGGAGTTACTTTCATAGCTTAGTTTACTGGCAGATGGCATTCTTTTTCTCCATTTCTAGTGTCTTCTTACTACCTGATTTTTATTTTTATTTTTTAAATATGTATTTATTCCCTTTTGTTGCCCTTTTTGTTTATTGTTGTAGTTATTGATGTTGTTGTTTTTGGATAGGACATAGAGAAATGGAGGGAGGAGGGGAAGACAGGAGAAGAGGAAGATAGACACCTGCAGGTGGGGAGCCAGAGGCTGGAACCAGGATCCTTATGCCGGTCCTCACACCGGTCCTGGTGCTTTGCACCATGTGCGCTTAACCCACTGTGCTACCACCGCACTCCCTCTACCTGATTTTTAAGGAATAGCTATTTTGTTGTAGATGTTTCTTTTGTTATTTTAAATTTTATTTATTTATTTCCTTTTGTTGCCCTTGTTGTTTTATTGTTGTTGTTATTGATGTCGTTGTTGTTGGATAGGACAGAGAGAAATGGAGAGAGGAGGGGAGACAGAGAGGGGGAGAGAAAGATAGACACCTGCAGACCTGCTTCACCGCCTATGAAGCGACTCCCCTGCAGGAGGGGAGCCGGGGGCTCGAACCCGGATCTTTACTCCGGTCTCTGCGCTTTGCGCCACCTGCGCTTAACTTGCTGCGCTACAGCCCGACTCCCGTAGATGTTTCTTAGAGTATTTGAGAATTCCCAGATACTGAGGATTTGAGTATTTCCAGAATCTATATTAAGGCTTTGGAAGAAGCTAAAATACTGTAAGAACTTACTGACAAAGAGAATTTTGTTATGATTATTTTCACTTTCAGTTATGCTCTAACCACATCTACAGAGCTGCTAGTTAAATCATCTGGCTATCAACCAAGTGAGCAAGGATAAATTCATCTTCATTGTGTTAAGCAATAGGGGAGAAGAACAGAGAGGATGGTAGAGAGAAGAGATGTGATAGTGGTGAAGTAGATGGATGTGATGGGAATAGTGATGGCAGTGATGATGATGACTGAGAAGGTGGTGCTTCTCTATCATAAAGGTAGAGAAGCAGAGTTGCTAGTTAAGAGGGTAGAGAAGTGGTAGTGGCAGTAGTAGAAAGATGAAGGTGATGTTAGTTAAGGCTGTGTGTGTAGAGGTGGGGGTGGGGTTCAGGTTAGTAGAAATACTTGCTAGTGGAGATGACAGCGGTGAATGGGTTGATGGTAGAGTCAATAATGTGGTAAAATAGTGTTAAGAGAATTAAAAACATATGTCAAGATACAAAATATATATATATGAATTTCTTTGAAATGGATAATATGCCCCCAACTGGCTACTCCACAAAAGCCAATCAAATGTGTAATGAATTAATGGATATACAGGAGAATGTACTTTCCATCAATGAGTATTATTTGGACATAAAAAAGAATGGGGATCTTTACATGATCCAACTTGATGAACCTTAAAAGCATTATGCTAAATTAAAAAAAATCAAATCACAAAGGATCACATATAATTCTACTTTTATGAAATATTCAAATCTATGGAGAAATAACATAAATTAGTGGTTGTTGTCTGGGCAGAAGTGACATGGGAGTGGCTGCAACAGATGTGGAGTATCCCTGGGGGATGATAAAAACCAAATTGTTACGTAATTATGAATCTATTAAAGAGTATATTAAATTATGTAATTTAAATGGATAAATTATATGGTATGCAAATAAAGCTGTTAAAATGGAGACGACAGTAGTGGTAGTCATAGTGGCTCAATTTTGGTGGTGGGATTTTTGAAGAGAAGAAGAAAGATATTATTTGACTGGCACCTGAGTATATGTATGACCAACTTTGAGTGTTACTGATGTTTTTGCACGGACTACTTTTTTTTGTTTGTTTGTTTTAAAGTATCTACCTGAAAACTAGCTATCTGCCCATAGCTAACACTGAATCTATACACTGGTATTTCTGAAACAGTATAAACATCAAGCCAATCTGTCATTGGGTGTCTAAAACAGACACCTTGATTTTTCCACACAATGTTCATTTACTGCACACAGAACTGGCTATCTTATGGACTATGGGGCAAAATGTTCATGTTTCCTCTTTTCTTGTGAGTCCAAAGTCAGATGGAGTCTGTGAATAAATTAAAGCAGACATCTGGGGTCTATAATTTTTAATAATTTTAAACTAGCTACAAAATGTCAATCACTTCACAAACCAACAAAGGAGACAGGAGGAATTTAATATTACATGCTGTAATGATATTTATCTCACAGTTTATCTATAGTTCATTCATTTATATAATTTTTAAAGGTTTCTTTATCAGCTACTAAACATCTTAGCAATTTGGTGTGCATAGCTCTAGATTAAGCAACAGAGAATCGTACTGATAACAAACCACAGGGAAAATGGTGATTACTAAGAGTCAGCCTTACAAAATTTACATGTCCACACTATGTAACAGCAAGATTGCTTTTTCCAAAACAGAGCCTTCAAAAGCAGCAAACGAACCGTATATTACATCCATTTGATATATTTTCAGTGAAACATATTTTGCTTGGAAATGATTAAATTGTGAGTGTGTCAAATCCATCTTTTTCTTAATTTTTTTTTAACAAAAGGATGGGTATGATTGATAAATCTATATGTTGAAAGAAAGAAAGTGACACTATTCAGTTTTGCTGTATAACTTAATCTTGACAGTGTCTCAATACTGAGCATGCTTTGTTGTTATCATTTTGCTGTTGTTTGTGTGTTTTCTCATCAGTATGCTACTGTCATGGTAAGATTTTGTTTAAGTAGGAATCTAAAAATCTATTTAGTTCTCATGCATAAATGCATAAATCACATCACTTTTAGTGCAATGCCTGTTATGTAATTCCACATTGTCTAATAATGAGATCATAAAGACAGATGATAGCCATGAGGAGCCAAAGACAGAAAAATTTGAGAGGTTCAGAGCCTGACACCCAAAGAAAGGACCATGGCAGTAGCTCTGTGGAATGTCACAGTTTTACAAGAACAATACTGTGTATTGAAATAATCAACAGCATGTTGAGCATTCCTAAATTTTTGTCATTCAGCAAACACCATTGAGAAGAAAAAATGGAAAAATGAAGTCCAAGACATCTCATGTAGGGAGTTAGAGCCACCAAATGACCACTATATACAGCCTTTGGAAAGATACCCAGAAAGAACAAATGACACACAGTATTGGAAGCTGATGAATGACACAAGACAACATTCACAATGGGGGAGAACTGATGAGTGTATGTATGCAGACCTATTAGATAATACCATGAGAAAAGCATGAAGGTGCTATCTTGCCCGACAGCATTTGGAAGAGAACATGGGTGGACACATTTAACCACTCCCCAGCATCTTTGTTGCACGTTGGTTGGCCTCATCAATTCTGGTTTTGTTGGAATCAGCCTAGAAAAGGGGAGAGAAAACAAAACTCAGGTTACCCCTTAACATCCCATTCATCCTTCTGGATTTATTTCAGATGTTTCTTTTTACATGAACTCATTTAAACATTTTCCCTATCAGAATTGACCATGCTTTCTTTCTGTTCCCAGAACCACTGCTAATGGCTATACTGAGTATGACTATAGAAAAACTAATCTTAGTTGCTTTTTCACCATCAGAAAATATCCTTTTGAGGATAGAGTTATATCTATTATCTTTCTCTAATGGAATGACAGCCAGTAGCCTCTACGGTACAGATTCACATCGTTTGAACCTAGTTGATTTAGTACCTAGTGGTATGGCTGATTTATGGCTATAAATCATGCCTAACTTACTAATAGTATCATTTTGGACAAATTACTTAACATCACAGGACCTCAGTTTTCTTGTCTATTAGCTGGAGACAATAATGAATACAACTTATGTACATGAAGATCTACACTGTTTCATTCATTCAATTTTAACAACACCAAGATTACTATCAACTGTGAGTCATATAGTATTTTTTTTAAAGGGATTTACTTATTTCTTTTAATGAGAGACATAAGAGTATGAAATCAGACCACTGCAAAGCTCTGACTTATGGTGGAATTGGTGGGGATTGAACCTAGAGCCTCTGAGCCAAAGCCATGAATGTCTGATGCATTACCACTATGCTATCTCCCTACCCCTAAACTTCTAAATATTGACTTGCATGAATGTGATTACTAGCTTGTTTTAGCATGCGCACATTTGCCATAATTTTGTTTTGGTTGATCTTCTCATTGCATGTTACCCTAATGCAACATAAGTTCCTGCCTGGGCTGCTACCAGGATAGACTTTCTAATCCCAGAAAAATAAACTACTCCCAGCATTACTAAGCACGATCTGAGTCAGCAAGTAGAGGCAAATACAAAGATCTTGATTAGGTTTTGTTTTGTTATATTGTGATTGGTAATGCTTATTTCTCTCGGATATGAGCAGAAAAGGAAGAGGAAGCTGAGAGGCAATATAAGGATACTGAAGCATTTTTGGGGTTTGTCATTATTTTATTAATAATTATTGATTTTTTTTCAATTACTACTGTTCTTGGTGTTTTCTAATCTCTACTAAGTTGGATTTTCTTTATTCACTTTGTGACTTGAGGAAATAGATTTTTCCTATTTAAATACAAATATGCCAAATTGAAGTAGAGTGATTTCATGATTTATTTTTTACTTATTTATTAATTTTTTAATTTTATTTTTATATTTATTTATTCCCTTTTGTTGCCCTTGTTGTTTTAGCCTTGTAATTATTATTATCGTCATTATTGGATAGGACAGAGAGAAATGGAGAAAGGAGGGGAAGACAGAGAGGGGGAGAGAAAGATAGATACTTGCAGACCTGCTTCACCGCCTGTGAAGTGACTCCCCTCTGGGGCTAGAACCAGGATGCTTATGCTGGTCCTTGAGCTTTGCGCCACGTGTGCTTAACCCGCTATGCTACTGCCCAACTCCCACAGATTTCATGATTTTTATAATGCTGAATGTCTAGTAATAGTTCTCTACCTGCTGTTAGAAGCATCAACATTTGATTTTCAAAAAATTAATGTTCCTTATTTTGACCTAGAGGGTCCTTTTTTTTTTTTTTGCAATAGCTTCCTAAGTTGGAAAATAGGTTTTTATCCATTTGTATTGGGCCCTTAAATCTTTCCTCTTCAGCTATAGGTCTCACAGGAAATAATGACTTTTTTTTTCCTCCAGGGTTATTGCTGCGGCTCGGTGCCTGCACTACGAATCCACTGCTCCTGGAGGCTATTTTCTCTTATTGCTGTTGTTATTGCTGTCGTTGTTGTTGGATAGGACAGTGAGAAACAGAGAGAGGAGGGGAACAGAGAGGGGGAGAGAAAGATAGACACCTGCAGACCTGCTTTACCACCTGTGAAGCAACCTCCCCTGCAGGTAAGGAGCTGGGGAATCCTTACACTAGTCCTTGCACTTTGGACCATGCGCTACTGCCCCCACTCCCCGAAATAATGACATTTTAATGCAAAGGAAAATTACAGGTTCTGACCAGATTGAATTACACTGAATATTTTTCAAAACTGAACTCTGAGATAAACTCAAATGAAAAATACCATCCATTTAAAAATACACGGCATTTCTGGAGGCAAATTTTCTAGGATTCTAGAATGTCTTGCATTAAGGATGCACTGGTGAGCAGTCACCGGCTGGTGCAAAGGGATATTTTTAAGTGGAGCATGAAGTTATTCTTTAGATTATCCTCAAAGTAACTGAGCTGGAACAGAACTGTGTTCAATGAGCATCTGTGGCCTCCACCTAAATTTCCTCTGAAGCATTATCAAAATTCTAACCCATTTAATAGTTGACACTAATGGTACTACATATTTATTATATTATATTACATTATTATTCACAATGCCTTTTAGAAAAAAAAACTTTTAGATGTCTTCTTGGTATTTGGAGAATGTGTCTCTGTATTTTTCCTATGTATATGTCTTAGAATTTTATTTACAGAATATGACCCATCCTAGTTTTTATATTCCTGTATATGGGATCCTAACCTCACTGGTATAATCAAGAAATGGTGCATTATTTTTTATGTGGGAAATCCAGGGTAAACAGTGAAGAACCACTGAGAAAGTTAGAAGGATCTATCTAGCCCACCCTTTGTAAACACTGGAAATATCTACTACAAACCATGGCAGGTAGTGTTAGGCACTTGCTCAGACTTCTAGAAGTGGATGTGCACTACTCTACATGACAACCTGTTCTCATCTGAAGTTTGCACCATTCACTTTCCACTTTGAGATGAGAAAAGTAGGTCACCTCCTCACCTATTTCCTATTACAATTCCCTCACTCATTCCCAAGCTATCCTTCTCAAAGTAAGGACTGCAAAAGCTGAATAAGGGCAAGAGACTGGCATACTTTAATGATGACTCTTTCGTCACTATCAGGCCACCCCATCAGCTGGGGCCCTATTTGGGGAGTCCTGAGATTCTCAGACATGATGGGCCTAGACCTTGAATAAATCCCTCTCTCCTTTGTTACCGGTCATCTCTTATCAGGAACAACAAAATAGACCCCTTTGTGGCTCCCCATAGGACTTTGCCCTCAACATGGATCAACAACAGCAGAGAATGTTGTCCATCCTCCGAAGGGAGGCTGGGCAACATACTCTATGCTACACCTGAAGAAGATGGGTCCTGATACTGGGGCATCTTGGAACATTCCTACTCTTGACCACAGAATGTGAGCTCAGATCTGCAGGGATGCTGAGGCTCCTAAGCAGAATATGGGCCCCAGATCACATCAAATTGATGGGGTTTACAGTCAACAATATTTATACACCTTTCCTATATTAGGGAGCTACTCTCTTCCCTGATCCAGCTTTCTGGTCTTTTTTTTCCAGCCATGACATCATCTCCCCAGACAATAACTTGGATCCACTGGCATATCAGATTTCAGGCTCAGGGGAAAAAAAAACACAACTAGTATAGCCACAGGCCCTTTGGAATATAACTAAAATATGCCTACTAGCTATCTACAAAACGGAGACCCCCTCCCAACTCTTCATCTGCACTACTCCAACCTTTAGGTTCATGACTGGTCTCAAAACTTTACATCAGGCTCAACCTGACGCTGTTGACTGTCTACGGAAGAAGGGCAAATGCTAGAAGAAGAAGAAATGACTGGTTAACAACTTGTTTGGCTTTATATGTTAACTCTCTTTTCAGTCACCAGGTTCCAAATGCTACCATGATGCCAACCAGACTTCCCTAGACAGACAATCCCACCAATGTGTCCTAGAGCACCGATTCCCCAGAACCCCATCCCACTAGGGCAAGAGAGAAGCAGGCTGGGAGTATGGATCAACCTGTCTATATCCATGCTCAGCAGGGAAGCAATTACAGAAGCCAGACCTTCAACCTTCTGCATCCCACAATGACTTGGGCCCATACTCCCAGAGGGTTAAAGAATAGGAAAGCTATCAGGGGATGGGATGGGATACAGAGTTCTGGTGGTGGGAACTGTGTGGAGTTGTACCCCTCTTATCCTATGGTTTTGCCAGTGTTTCCTTTTTATAAATAAAAAAAGAAAAGAAAAGTAGGTCACCAGATCTTCTACCTTCTGCGCCCCATAATGACCCTGGGTCCATACTCCCAGAGGATTAAAGAATAGAAGAGTTATCAGGGGAGGGGAGGGGAGATGGAGCTCTGGTGGCAGGAATTGTCAGTGTTTCCATTTTATAAATAAATACATTAAAACAAACAAATAAACAAACAAAACCAGTATTTTCCATGGGTAAAGCTGCACTGCTTTGGCCTTCTGAGACTTCATCACTAATTGGAGTCATAAGAAAGGCTCAAAATGAATAAAGTTGGGTCAAGATTGTTCTTGGAGGTCATTAGAAAATATGGGAGAAATATCAGAAAATTATTCTCTTTGATCCTACACATTATGATTTTAATTCAGTCTTGAATATGCAGGATACTTACACAGTTTTCTGCTATCAGAAGGAAGCAATTATATAAGAAGATGGAAATATATTAATAATTGTGCAGCTCATTTAACATTTATACTTGAGGACAGTGCTGGGTTGAAATGTGATTTATCTAAATCATGTTCAGATGGTGACTGCAGAAAAGAATATAGCTCAGCTCTGGCTTATAGTGGCCCTGGGAATTGAATCCAGGATCTCAGAGCCTCAAGCATGAAAATATTTTTGTACAGCCATTATGCTATCCCCAAATAACCAAAGGTTAGTTATTTTAAAGGCAACTAAGCCCCTCCTCAACTGCTTAAACAATTCACTTCAGTATTCAGGATACAATCTTTAACGACTATTTCCCTCCCACTAGTCTGACTTTTGTTTGACTTAGAATTGCATCTATCTGTATCCTTTAGTAAATTGGACTCAGGACAAGATCTTGTTCCCCAGAGAAGTGAACTAGAAATACAAAGTGGGAGACTTAAGACGCCACTTGCTTTTCCAGGGACACTTTTTTTTCCTGCTGCCTTTCCAGGGACCTTTCTTCCTTTCTTTTCTTCCTTCCTTCTTCCTTCCTGCCCTCCCCCCTACCCCCGCTTGTAGCCCTGAAATGTCATAAAGGTTTTACCTTTCTGTAGTGTGTACTTTTTGGAGCTCTAATGGGATTAATACATTGTCCCCCTACATGTGTGAATAAATTGGGTTCACTGATAGAAATAAACAGTTCTCTTGTTTTTCCAATCATTTTTACTCTTTTGGAAGACAGTTTAGCAATTATTTCTTAGTCTATTTTTCTGGGGCATAATAGACTAGGCCAGATTGTGTTGGCTCCTGTGCTTTTAAAATCTCTCCGTATTCTTCTAAAATGTTGATTTGCAAAGCTTTAAAAGCTTTAACATATTGAAGGTTTCCTAATAATGACAAGTATGTCATGACTTATGAAAGCAAGCTAAGAATAAGCATTATGCCAACCAACACTGACATATGTGTAGTTCAGTATTGATTAGGCAAAATATAACACAATCAAATATTTTTAATAGGAATGCAGAGCACGAGAACAAAGTGTTCCTTTTCTGTTTAGTCACTTCTTTGTCTTTTCTTTTTTTCTTGGAGAGTTAATGGATTACAGTACAATCATTGACACGAGAACAGTATCTCATGTCCCTGGAATAGGTGTCTGCAAAATATTCTTGACCTGCAATTTAGATCCTTTTCTACCATTATGCATTGTGACCCCAAAGCACTGCCCACCTAGCCCCTTCCTTTCTGAGTCCTTTGCTTTGCATATACCAAAACCAGTCCAACTTTCACTTTGTGTTTTCCCTTTCTGTCCTTGTTTCATAAGTTCCATCTATGAGTGAGATCATCTCATCCCATATTTACCCTTCTCATTTTGCTTTATCTCACTTAATATATATATATATTTTTTAAATCAGTTGATTTGGGTACCAGAAAACACTTAGTATTTAACCTTATCATATTCTTCCCTGCTCACAAAAGTGGAACCAATTATTAAAAAGAAATTCAGTGTTTCAGATTCAAATTTTAATATCTCCCAAGGAATAAATTCACAGAGCACTCAGGAATTGATTATTCATGTACAATTACTATAAAATCTATATTTCATGAGGCATTTGTACATCTTTAAGAGACTGTACCAATAATGAGAATTTTGCTTACTAGGAGGACAAACTAGAAGGGCATGATGTCAGTTTTTCATAATGTGGAAAACTGTGACTTGATGCCTGATATGCTTTTAATAAAATCTTTATAGTGTTTTTGTCCCCTCTTAATCTCAAGCTTCACCTCTATTTTCATTCTACTCTTTACACTCTTCCTTATATTCTTATTGATATTGGAGGGCTTAGTCTTAGAGCCACATCTGATTTCCCTTTGTGAAATTAATCAAAATAGGAACCCTAGTTTGAGATATGAATGGGTAAGCTATTGAACCAGAAATGGAATCTCAAACTTTTAAAATTGCCACCAGGGTTATCACTGGAGCTCAGTGACTGCACTAGGAATCCACTGCTCCTGATGGCTCTCCCCACTGCCCTGCTTTATATATATATATTTCCCCCTTTTTATTTGATAAGACAGAGAAATTGGCAGGGGAGATAGAGTGGGAGAGAGACTAACCTGCAGACCTGTTTCACTGCTCATGAAACTCCCTCCCCCCATAGGTGGGGACCAGGGGCTCAAACTTGGATCTCGTCACATGGTAATGTATGTGCCCAATTGGGCATGCCACGGTCTGGCCCCTGAGACTTTCTGAACTTAAAGACTTAACATTTATAAATACTAAGGTTGTATTCATCTTTTGACTAGCTTAAAGTATTCTTTCTCCACTTCTTCTTTTTATTCCTGCATTAACTATACTTGACAAGCTCCAAACTATCCTTCAAGATTCAATTAATTTTTTTTTAGGAGATTTCTCCATCCCCTGACCCTTGAAACCTTTTTTTATCCAATGCTACTTAACATTTTACATATGCATGTCTTGACTAATTATATTTGGTGTAATTTATATAGAGACTCATTGCCTTTTATAGGATGGGTTTCTTGGCAGTGCAATGGTGTCTTTCTCACCTTTATGTGTCCCTCACTCTGAAACAGAGGTCACCCTGCTAGATTAAATTCTACCCTCTTGCTTACTTATCTGTTCGTGAAGTCATGTCTTGGAAGTTAAGGAGAAAATTTCCATTTATTGATAGCAGTGCTAGTGTCACGGTTTGGAGGTCTTATGATGTCCTACAGGGTTGGCTATTCCTCATTGGTTATTTCAGGAGAAATAATAAGCAGTGGAGACTTGCTGACTGCTGCATGCTTACCTTCTCCATGATCCTGTCGATCTGGCGATTCTGTGTATCAATTTCATTACCCATATCTAGGGCCATGTGACGGAGGTTTCCAATGATGCCGCTCACTTGCTCCAGGTTTTCATCCATTTCATTTTCTCGGGCATCATTTGTTACCCTATGAGTCGAAGAGCAATTTTTAGAAGGGAAAGAATGAAAAAAGTTAAATACCAAGGAGCCAAAATTTAAGGAAAATCTCCATTCTTCTAGGAATAGAGGCCCATCTTTAATCCTCACTCAACATGAGAACATGATTTAACTTCTATATATTAAAACCCATTTTTAAAATCATATTATTCAGTCCTTGCAATTTTTCTTTTAAAGAAAGCATATTAAATATGTTAATTATCTATTTGTCTCATTCCTAACAGCACATCATTCTTCTTTTCATGTTTATCCCAATTTTTTTCTGCCTGAGTACTTTTATTTTATTCTTCTTATAATTTTATTAGTGATTTATAAGACCATAAAACAGTAAGGGTATAATTCCACATCATTCCCACCACCAAAGTTCTGTGCCTGCCCTCTCCAACCCTGTCCCCCTTTGAGAACCACACTTCTCCTAAGGTTTTAGATATGGACTATTTTTTCAAGTTCATGCCTTCATAACAACTTTGTAATGACAACATAATTCTGTCTACTGCATTAAATATACCACAAATGAAATTCTCACTTACTCTCTGACTCAAAATATTTTCCCCCACTATTCCACTTTCCATTTAGATGTGTCTGCATAAACAATTCCTTAAAGGTGAAAAATATCACTCAGAAGGTTAGTTGTCCAGGTTATCCAGAGCCCTGAAATAGCAGAAGTCCCTTTTATTCAGACTCAAAGGTATTATTTTTTTTTCTGTGATGTCTTCTGTAAAATGAGTAACCACAGCCTCTGATAAATCTGATTCAGTGGGTTGGGGGGTGGGCATGCTCATTCACAATTTATTTATTTAGTTTATTATTTTATGATTTTAACAGAGCATTGCTTATCTCTGGCTTATGGTGGTGCTGGATATTGAATCTGAGATAAATTTTCATTTTTTAAAAGATAAAATAATTTTATTGGGAGGATTTTAAGTCTAAGACTAAAGACAGAACTATTAAAAACTGTATTTTTCAGGCCAGCAAATAGCTCACTGGATAATGCACTGCTTATGTGTGACCCAGATTTGAACCTCGGCTGCAATACCACATTGAAGGAATATTTGGTACTGTGGTCTCTTTCACTCTCTCTACTTGTTTCTATAAAAGAAAGGAAGAAGGGAGGGAGGAAGGAAGGAACTGTATTTTTAATAAGAATCTCCAAAAGTTAAATTTATGAGATGAAAGAAAAAGCTTATTGTGCTACGTCAAAGAATTTCTCTGCGCATCTTTTTTTCCGTTTGGAACCAGTATCAATAGAAAGATTAATGGATATTACAATCTTTCCCTTGTTTCCTGCTTGTTCCTAAAAACTTCAAACAGAGCTACTTGTTCAAGATGAATTTCCTTTGGTCTGATTTCAATGCTGTGGGGTTTTTGATGGCATTGTAAAGGGGTGATTTCAGGGGAGAACATTGATGAAGTTGCATTTTGAGTAGGGTGGAATGGTGCCTTACTATCTTGCCATTTTGTTCACATTCCAGCTTCAAAATGAAAAAGGTCTAAAGTCTTTATTGCAAGTGGTAGGTTCTTAGCCCTGAGTATTCTTTTTTGTTTTTTAGCTCAGAATATTCTTTTTTTTAACATTTTTTTATTATCTTTATTTATTGGCTAGAGACAGTCAGAAATCCAGAGGGTAGGGGAGATAGAGAGGGAGAGAGAAAGAGAGACACCTGTAGCCCTGCTTCACTACTTGCAAAGCTTTCCTTCTGCAGGTAGGAACCAGGGGCTTGAACCCGGGTCCTTGTGCACTGTAACATGTGGGCTCAACCAGGTGCACCACCACCCGGTCCCAGCTCAGAATATTCTTTTTTTTTAAATTTTATTTATTTATTTTCCCTTTTGTTGCCCTTGTTGTCTTTTTATTGTTGTTGTTATTGATGTCATTGTTGTTGGATAGAGAAATGGAGAGAGGAGGGGAAGACAGAGGGGGAGAGAAAGACACCTACAAACCTGCTTCACCACCTGTGAAGCGACGCCCCTACAGGTGGAGAGCCTGGCACTCGAACCCGGATCCTTAAGTTGGTCCTTGCGCTTTGTGCCACATGCGCTTAATCTGCTGTGCTACTGCCCGACTCCCAGAATATTCTTATTAAGCATTTTCTCACCACAGATATGGGTTAACAATCTTCTCCATGGTTTCCAATGTAGGCCGACCCACCAAGGATTTTATTTTATTTTATTTTCCTACTAAGGATTTTAAAGCAGCCCAGGCCAGAGAAAAGTAAAGGGAAACTTCCTAGTTTCCTTATGTAGAAAAGAGGTTTATTTGAATGATCAACAGCAAAGCCAGAGGTTATGTTTCTTAGTCCTGACTGCAATTACAATCACACAAGGGGTTTTAGAAGCCACAAATCCCTGGGTACCATTTCCGGAGACTCTGATTCAGTTGCTGAGGTTTAAGCCAAGGCATTGATACTGAAAAGAATAAAAGTATCACCTCAGGTGCAGCCACGATTAAGAATCTCTGTTTAAAGCTGGGAGTATGGATCAATTTGCCAATGCCTATGTCTAGTGGAGAAGCAATTACAGAAGCCAGATCTTCTACCTTCTGTACACCATAATAATCCTAGGTCCATACTCCCAGAGGGATAAAGAACAGGAAAGCTTCCAATGGAGGAGATGGGATACGGAACTCTGGTGTTGGGAACTGTGTGGAATTGTATCCCTCTTATCTTATGGTCTTGTCGATCATTATTAAATAAAAGAATAATAATACTTAAAAAAGGGAGTCAGGCGGTAGTGCAGCGGGTTAAACGCAGGTGGCGCAAAGCACAAAGATCGGCATAAGGATCCCGGTTCGAGCCCCCGGCTCCCCACCTGCAGGGGAGTCGCTTCACAGGTGGTGAAGCAGGTCTGCAGGTGTCTGTCTTTCTCTCCCCCTCTCTGTCTTCCCCTCCTCTCTCCATTTCTCTCTGTCATATCCAACATCGATAACACCAATAACTACAACAATAAAACAACAAGGGCAACAAAAGGGAATAAATAATTTATTTAAAAAATAATAATAATACTTAAAAAAAAACCTTGTCTAGATTCCGTGGGAAGACAGCATTGTCATACATGAGAATTTAAGTAGATCCAGACCATATATCTAAGGGGCAGAGCTCTGCAATCTGAATCTTTGTTAGTGGCTGACAACATCAATTAGAATGGCCTGGGCCATTGTACAAAGAGCTCATCATCACTGCTTCTGGTGGTCACTTTTCATTTTTATTGGATAGGACACAGAGAAATTGAGATGACGGGGGAGATGGAGAGGGAGAAAGACAGAGAGACACCTGCAGACCTACTTCACTGCTTGCAAAGCAAACCACCCCCCTTGCAGGTGGGGAGCCAGGGCCTCAAACTGGGATCCTTGCGCAAGTCCTTGTGATATGTGCTATGTGTACTTACTCCACTGCACCACCATCCAATTCCCTGCCCCCAACTGCAACTAGTTGTATGTGATGAGTGAGCCCAGGAAAGGCTCTCAGAAGAATTGTTTAGACAACATATAGATTCATAAGTCATGAGATAGCTATTTTAAAGAACTACATATCTTGAGAGTGATTTGTTATTAGTGAACAGACAACTGTTGCAATACTGTCTGCATGAGGCTCACCTGCGAATGAAGCCACCACTGATGGCCATCTGCTCCCGTTCATCCACTACACGAGCAGGCTGGCTGGCCACCACTCCGTCCTGATTATTGCCCCAGGCTTTCTTGTAAGCATCACTTGATTTAAGCCTATGCAAAAGAGAGGGTGAATGCCAAGGCAAGGGGGTGGAACATCAAGCTCACAACAGTGGTTACCTCTTCAAGTGAAGAATTGAACCAAGCGAATAAGTTTTAATCTGAGGCATTAGAGAATACCGATATATCATGATCAGGACCCAAACAGTTGGCCACCACCATGCCACACACAGGTACTCAGCATTTCATGTCCAATGGAGTCAATTGCAGTTGTCAAAAATGCATCCTTTGCCCACACAAAGGCTGTTCTTATTTTGGTCTGTCTTTGTAGTTTAGTTGGATTTAAGACATGGATTAAGGTAGCTGGAGGACATTCAGTTCTATTTCAGTGACATATTTTGAGACACAGAACATACAGAAAAAAAAACATACTGGCAGACACACACAAAACAAGACTGCCAAATAGAGTGTGTACATCACACCACAACACATTGGTTTCAAGAAAAACATACTTGAGCAAGTCTTTACACACCATCATGCAAAAATTCCCTGTTTAATTTCCACCCCCAACACATGTGTGGAACTAACCATTTTAACTCTGCATGAAGGACATAAAGGATTGGTGGTTGGCCAAGGGTGATGGTCTTTGAGTTGCCTCTAGTTTGATTTGAGTTAGATAATATATCGGTACTTCCAAACAGTCACCATACATCCAGAGTTGATGTACAAACCTTTGTCCACAGAGACAAAAAGTAAAAGAAGCATAGTGGAATGAATGCAGGAAGACAGAAGAGAGAACAAGCCATCTAGCACCAAAAAGGGAAGTCCCTCTACGTCTTCTTCATGCACCAGCTACAGGCATGAGTAGAAAGTGAAGCATTCTCATTTAAGCCAAACTACTCCAGAAGTTGACCATTCTTGAAAAAGGCACTAGCAGGACAGTAATAGCCTTCGTGAGGATTTGAAACGCAGGTTCAATAGCTTCTTTGCTGGACTAAAAGGCAGGGTGGGAGTGACTACAAATTCCTACTTCAAACTATTCTGGGATGTGGAAGAGATTGTGATCTGGAAATGGTGTGGTCTCCATGGGCCATATTTCACTGAGCTGCCTTGGAGAAAAACTTAAAATCCAGGCATACCTGGGGTGCCCAATATGTACATGTGCAGCATATCTTGGTGGGTGTGTTGTAATTTGAAGCAATCAAAGATGTTTTTAGGTTCTTTGCATAGTAGAAACCACACTCATTGTAGTCCAAAAACAAAAGAACTGTTTGATCCCATTTTTAAAAAATAAACACCAAAATTGAGTTGTCTTTTATTTTGATTCACTAGAAGAACACAGTCATATATTAAAACTTGACTCTACTACTAATATTTGCAGATTGGGATGGAGCAGCTCTGGAGACAAATTAGAAACCTGTACAAATTTAATTCCAGTAACTCCCACAATTGATGTGCAATGCTACAGCCCTCAGAATTTACTGTGCTCAAGAGCGATGGGCCCACTCAGTGGTATAGAATGCAAAAACTCATTAAATTAAGTTTAGTGTCTAGCTTTGTCATTTCTCCACCCCCACTTCCTCCTCCCTCCTCCTTTAAGTGACATTCTATGGACTTTGTGATGCTTTCTGCTATGTAAAACATCTGGTATACCATCTTTGGCAATGTCAAGAAGATAGGAAAGTTTGCGTTTCTGAAAGAAGGCGAATCACTGCACCCACAATGCTGCACATAGACTCACAGAAGTGCCGTACATCTATCATAGTCCTTCGAAACATGCCGAGACCGGGCAAAGCCCTCAGAGAGTCCAGGGCACCACCAGCCACTGCGTTGTGACACATGGTTTTTAAAGCATTATTCACACACAATAGGGAACACTTCAGTCAAGCTTTGAAGCTCAGTTAGGGTCTCTTGTGCAATAAGGAATTAGTGCCAACTAATATGGGGAACTCTTAGGGGCCATCACGTCATCCAAATGTTAGAATCCATCCCAGGGGTCTGCCTCTAACTTTCCCCCACACATCAATTAAAGGGGAAAATGCATCTGTTGGGATTTATCACGAATTAGGTGGGAATCTCACCTGGGGGCAGGATGCCACAGAAAAAGATACACAGTTAAATCGTGACTAACTGGAATGCTTACCAATGAGTCAAGCTGGTTAGTTATATAATTTTTTAAAAATAATGGGCTTTTGAGAAAAGTTTTGTTTTAAAGGTTATTGGATATTTATTGACTCTTGAGTCACTTTCCTGCCTGAGATTGTTAGGGTAGTGAACATAATCAAATCTTTCCTTGGTTTCTCTTGATGGTGTTTTCCCTGACAATCAACTCTTACTATTTGGTCTTCTAAAATATAGCAACTATAGGATGAAGAATGAGTGAGAGAATACAAACTCCCTGGGATTTCCCTCTGAGAAACTTATTTTAAATCTTCAATATGATTTTTCTTCTTTGCTTATTTGTCTCTTTTTGCTAAAAGTGGGAGAGAGCAAAAGCATAAATATTGTCAAGGGTTCTGGTTAGCTTGATTCCAGTTAGTCAGGTTTTACTATAGATCATTTTTTTTAAGTCTAATTTTTTTTTTGGTAAGTTGAGCCCCTCCCCCTCCCAAACAGGAAGTGGGATATTTGAAATCAGCCTCAAAGTTTAAAGGATGTGAGTGGTCATATAATCAGCTATAAATGACATCAATTGCTATTCTAAGTACTAGGATCAGGAGAGTTTTTAGGGAAAAGGCTTCTGTTCAAAGGGAAGTGAAAGGGATGAGGGAGATGGGATAAGGGGTTTAATTTTTCAAATGCATGTCAGATAATCCACGCTCATGCATTCTTTTTCACTGCTAGTCAAATGAGACTATCTTACACAACTCTCATTTTCATGTTCCTTCTGTTGCAAACCTTTATAACCACATGTCACATTTCTGCTACATTCCAAAAAAAAGCGTTGCAGAATCTTGAGAACAGTTGAATGTTTTGTGATGTTGTGCATGCAAAATCTATACATTTCAACATTTCAACCAGTGTACAGGCAGATTTTGCAAGAAGAGTTTGAGGGGGATGAATACAATTTGGTTAAGGCTAGAGCTCTCCTTGCCAAAAGACCTGCCATATCTGTGCTGGATACAGTCACAGCTGACCAGATTTGGCAACGGGGGGGGGGGGGGGGCAACTGGAAGGAGAAACATCTGTCATATTATAGATTATATAATGCTTACTTGGGCCAAATTACCTATCTTTTTTACACTTGATCTTAGCCAAAAGGCCAAGAAGCGATACCTATCTTTTTTTTTACTCTCATCGTGCAGTCTTATTTCCTGTCTTTTCTAAATCAGCAATTTTGGCTCTTGGTGTTGGGGGGGTGGGGAAGAAGTTTCCTTAATTGTCTTTTTTTTGAGGTTCATCACTTGTCTTTAGGTACACTTTATGGAAAATGTTGAAATGCTCATCAATAAAAATTGCTGACAGTGAAGCTTTCACTGTAGTATGCCTGATTTTTAATGCATCAACAATAACTCCCACTAATAAAATCTATGCTATGAGATGAATGCATTGGAGACGGTATTGATCTGTTCTGCATGCCACATGCTCATCCTGCCTCTGTGCCTGGCAGGAATGAGCTTGTCAAGGCTTGAAGATGGGCCTTGGGAAACCAAAGCTTCAGGCAGGCAGGCAGCACCTACTTGTTACAGGGACAGACACAAAGCCCGCAGAATTTTCCTAGGTCCGTCAAATTCTTTTCTGCTTCTTTCATGTCCTTATTGATTTGGTCCATCCCTTCCTCAATGCGTTCCAGTTGTTCTGATTAAACACAAGTATTTTATCCCCACAGAATGAAGCAGATGGAAAAGGACAAAGAAAAAAAGACAAAACTTCAGACATTCACTTTGACATTAAAAAAAAAAGAAGAAAAGAAAAAGAAAGAAAGAAAACTGGACGCCACAGATTAGAGCTGGTACCCAGTACCTACTTGTTACAAGGACATATGAAAAGGCCACAGCATTTCCCTAAATCTTTTAAATTTTTCTCGGCCTCCTTCATGTCTTGGTTGATATGGTTCATGCCTTCTTCAACACGATCGAGTTGTTCTGGTTAGGACAAAGGGATGACAGTGTGGAATGAATTTTTTTTGGGTTTCTAACAAAACATGTGAAATGACTATGTGAAACGGAATTTGAAAGAGAGAGAGAGATTACAATGCATTTTCCAGGAGGATGCATTGTTGTAGACTGCTGCCGCTGCTCTTCACAGGTATAGGTGGAGGAAATGAACAAATCGATGTTCAAAATAGTTTGTAAGTCAGACATGATGGGATGGAGTAGGTAGGCCTGTTTGATTCTGGGAGTCCGGGAAAACAGCATGGCAGATTCACTTACTCAGATCAGTGAAACCCAAGAGAAAGAAAAATAGGGTGTTAGTTTATCTTTCAAGCATTCAGATTTAATGTCACTGGAGACAGTATCTACTCAACTTCAAAATAGCTGCATGTTTTTTTTTTTTTTAACACATCCTCAACCAAGTAAGGTAAAAATAGGACCCATCTTTCTTTTGGGGAGAGAAAAGCAACAGCTACAATGATAATTAGCAGTGGCTACTGAATCTTTTTCCCCCTCTAGAAATAGTATCCTATGGGCAGTTCTTGATTTTTAAAACTTAAATTTAGAGGTTATAAGAAAAGGAGTGCCAGGGATTTAGGAGGTGACACACCTGGTAGAGGATACACAACTACCAAGTGCAAGGAACTGGGTTCAAACCTCTAGTCCTCATCTGTAGAAAGGAAGCTTCACGATTGGTGGAGTACTACTGCAGGTGTCTATTCACCTAACTTTCTCTCTAGTCTATTTCTCCCTGTCTCTTAGTCTCTATCAAAAGGAATGAAGGAAGAAAGCAAGAATGCTAAGAAGGAAGGAAAAGAAAGAAATAAAGGAGAGAGAGAAATTGAGAGAGGGTGAAAGAGGAAAGGAAAATGATCACTAGGAATGGAGATGGAGTTGTGCAGACAACAAACCCCAGAAGTTACCCTGGATGCAAAATTAAAAAAAAAAAAAAGAAAGAAAGAAAGAAAAAGAAGAAAAGGGAAGATAAGAAAAGACAGGAAAGACAATATAGTGATGTTACAAGAATTGAAATACTCTGATTCCAAGCTTATCCTATGACTTCCTTGCTCTGAAAGTCATTTCACTTCTATGCCTCCTGATCTCCCCCCCCCCCCCCATGGGGAGTGCTAAATACCAATCTCAGGCAGGGAGAGAGAAATCAGGGAGATTGACTGCATAGGTCTCTGGGGGAGGAGCAACAGATAGGAACATTGTACAGCCCTACATCATTTCTTCAACAGACCTGATCTTAGTGGATTTATGGCAGTGATCAATAGCTGTAAAAAATTAATCATACTGCTGGGTTGCCAGGGTTACAAACATGTACTTAATTAATTTCTCAAAAGTTGTGTCATCAGATTGAGTAAGCTGAAAGTGCAAAGAAAGGATTGCTTAAGACAGCTTTTACAACCATTAAACAGAAGCAGCAATGGGTATCTTAGCTGCCTAATTACAAAACCTAATTAAATTTCCAGTCCTCTTCATCTGCATTGACATGAAAGCATTTCCATGATACCAGGGAATAAATATATGATTAGAGCAAAAACTATTTATATCTATATTTATGGTCTAAGTGGGCAACCATTTTGAGATAACTTCACATTAAATCATACAGAGGAAATTATAAAAAACAAAACAAAATTAAGTTTGAAGAGTGCCCCAAACTGGGAGACTGTCCATTTGGAAAATGTGAGCCTACTGTGTTCTTTTTTGGAAGACTGAGTAATGGAAACCAGTCTGTTTGGAATCTGTTGTATCTGTGATGCTTTTCAAATGACCAGTGAAAACTAAATAGTAGCATTTATCCATCACTGAATCACTGGAGGGAATAAGTATAATTAGTACTGACAACCTTTTGCTGAATAAATATAGCAAATATAATGATATCTTTGAGAAAATCCTGAGCTCAACCTATAAGGTACTTGACTTACCAGGCCCAGGTTTGGGCCCTGGTACTATATGGCAGTTCCATAGCACTCAGGGAAGCTCTGTTGCTATTGCATCTTTCTCTCTCTGTCTCAAATAAAAAGAATGGACTGGTAGACAAGCTCAGGACCACTGAAATCATCCATGCACATGGCTCTAGCATCACAAGAATAAGTAAAAGGAGAAAGTTCTTGTTTTGTTCTTAATATTCTAATTTATTTAATATTAGATAGAGACAGAAATTGAGAGAGGAGGGTGAGATAGAGAGATAAAGAGACAGAGAGACACCTGCAGCTCTGCTTCACCACTTGTGAAGCCTTTCTCCTCAGGTGGGGACCAGGGGCTCGAACCCGGGTCCTTGCACACTGTAATGTGAATGCTTAACCAGGTGTGCCACCACCTGGCTAGAAGAGGTTCATAATAGGACTAAGTAGATGATTATGTTTTACATTTCAGAAGATTTCCTGAAGGCTTTATTCCAGTTAACTTTAAAGAATGTAAAAAACTAGTTTGTAGATAAAATTAACTATTGAATGAGGGGACTTCTGAGGTGGGGTGGGGTGGAGGAGAAAGACAACAATGTCAAAAGAAGAATCAAGTTAAGAATAGACAGAAATAGGTGAATAATTACTTGTGGCTTAACATTGGGTTGAAGACTAAAGGAATTCGGAAAGACAGCATGTTGAAGTCAACTAATGACAGCTGCAATATGCACAGATATGGCACAGGGATTCTGATGTGGTGTACTTTTCCTATGTTTCTTCTGAGTTTTATTTTTAACCAAAATATTAAATACAACATTTTAGGAGCTCCATCCACTATGCCTTCGGGGATTAGGAGGTAGTATTACCACCAGGATTGATTCACAAGTGTTGGATTTTCTGCATTAGAGAATTTAAATGAGGAAATTAAAATATTCAGGCAGGCCCTAATCCATATTTCTGAGAGCTGGGTTCTGCCATGAATTTCTAGTAATGATCAGCAAAGTCCATAGTTTAGGGAGGACTCTGAAGCACTTTCAGAAATTTTTATTTAAAATGTATTTTACAGTAACCAAAATTGGTTGACTGTATCTTTATACACAATTACAAGTCAAATTATTAATTTAAAAAATACCATGTGACTACTTCCTAGATAGCCTAATAATAGTGCCAACTTTCAGAGTATACTGACATATATTTGACATTTAGGGAGTTCATAGCACACCAGTGACTTCTCAGGAAATCCCAAAGCAACCAATGTCTTTATTCTGTTCTGAAGGAGAGCAAACTACCATTTTTGGACGCTGTTGCAATGTACCACATGGAATTGACTATTCCTTACCTCTCTAACCTAACTCCTGGTTATCTGTTTATTCCCGTAGTTTCAGAGAGGCATTGTATTTGGGGTAGGGAGAGTTATTATAATGCATAGCACTATTAGTTGGGACATAAACTTGAACTTTTTTGGGTTTTTCTCTGCCTTCACTCTATCAGGTAGAGGTCAAAGGCTTAGCTGTTAAGTGTGAAGTTGATCCTAAGGATTTTTTTTTTTCCAAGTGTCACTTCTTCAGGATTGAAACATATGACCCAGAAAAGACCAGTAAGATATACAAAAGTGAATTTAAATAATCACACATTAGTTCGTGGGAACTTCACTTTGAAGAAGTTTTCTAGAGAAATAAAAATCCAAGTACTTGGTACATATACAGAGCAATCTGTTAAGCTCAGTGATCCTTGGTGTCTCCTGATACCTGAGTATAAAACAAGAATCCCATAAGGAGTTCTGAGTGCAACTATTTAGCTGGACAACCTGGAATGGTTCTTTCCAACCATTGGTTCTTTCCAAATGGCAGCTGTTTCTTGAGAATCTTGTGTAGCTGCAGGATAGAAGCAGTCAACACTATTGGTATTCAGACACAGACAGGATTAGCAGAACATAAGAGGAGAGAAATTTTAAGGCAGGTACTGATACAAACAACTAAACAAGACATATGCAGAATTAAAATGCATTTATGATGGCAGTGGAGATAGTTGTTGACTCATGTTCATCTCTATTTTACAATGTCCGCATCTCCTTTAATGGTATAAATGAACATGCAAGATCTGGCAGAAGCCACCCATTCTTGCAGATTTTACAGGTGTGTGTTTCTGATCAGGAGCAATCTAGTCATGATGCATCTAATAAAACTCAGGCTACTCTAGAAAGTACATTTAACCTAGGAGAGCAGCATTTGTTGTGGTGTAGACAGCAGCAGAACATTTTTTTTTATCTGGCTGTAATAACTATCCTGTATGTGTGTTCTGCTATTCTGCTTAATTTCTCAACGAATAATACATGTGTTTCTAGGAATAATTTGTGCCTCAGGAGTAACATGTTTTTGTGTTTGTATGGAGATTTCAGCACACTTTCACCTAAATTTTCTTCAGAGTATAATAAAATTTGCAACAACAGTAAGTATGTTATTCAGTTTCTCTCTTGTTGACTCCATATTTGTAGATACTGTGTTCCAAGTTTCTGTATCAATGCTTCTTAATAGGGAAGGCATTATTATGAAACTTTTCCAAACCTTTTCCTCTAATTTCAATATATCATTTTCTAACCTCTTTGCATGAAAACTAACTAAAAAGTTAATATCTTATGCAGCAGAAGAATTACTGAGGTGGGAATGTTGATTATTTGAGTACATATATATCTAACTTGATATATATCTTGTTCTAGAAATGAAGTACCACTCTTCAAATGGGCACCTACTGTTTTGTTTGTTGGTCTGTTTTTATTTTTTTATATGGAGCTATAGACCCAAAAGACCACAGCACTGAAACTTCCTTCAATGCAGTGGGTGCTGCACTTGAACCTGGGTCATGCATATAGCAAAGCAGTGCACTATTCACGTGAGCAATGCTGCCAGCTGGCTGCTTATTTACTTTTTAAAGCAACAGTTTCCTAAATACTGAATTTCAAAAACTCAGCCATTGCACATCAAGCCAGCAGTTTTAAAATTTCATTTGGGGGGGAGTTCTGAAGATAGCCACAACTACTGTGATTTCCTCATAATGAGACTCCATTAGATTCTGTTATTTGCATGGGAATTTTGCCAACGTTTTAAAAATGGTGGTGGTGGTAAGGGTAAAGCATGAATGCTGTTCTATCTTTTTTTTTTTGCCTCCAGGGTTATTGCTGGGGCTTGGTGCCTGCACTACGAATCCACTGTTCCTAGAGGCCATTTTTCCCATTTTGTTGCCCTTGTTGTTGTTATTGTTGCCACTGCTGTTGTTGTTGCTGGAGAGGATAGAGAGAAATAGAGGAGGGGAAGACAGAGGGGAGAGAAAGATAAGACACCTGCAGACCTACTTAACTGCTTGCAAAGTGACCCCCCCTCTGCAGGTAGGGAGCCAGAGGCTCCAACCGGGATCCTTGACTGTTGGGCCTTGCACTTTGCACCATGTGCAGTTAACCTGCTACGCTACCATCTGGACCCCATTCTATTGTTTTTTAGCAATTTTTTTTTTTTTTTTTGGAGGAGGGCTGGGAGATAAATCATTGACTAGAAAAATGACTTACTCAATATCAGGACCTGGGTTAGGAACCCTGCACCTTTTAGGAGCACCACAGACAGCACTAGGGGGAATTCTATATGGTGAAGCAGTGCTGAACTGTCTCTTCTCTCTCTGTCTCTCTCTCTCTCCTCCTCTCCTCTATAGCTCTAAAACAAAGAATGAAAAAGTCTTCCTGGGGTGACACCCATGCAGATAGCTTTATCTTCCTTTACTAATGTGTTAAAAAAAATCCCCAACAACTTTTTCATGAGTTGTAAAAATTGATTTGTGTGTATATACTGGAAAAATTTTAAACATACAGAAGCAAAAGTCCTTACATGACAGTCATGAGAGTGTGCCTATCAGGTCTCTCTCTGAGTGGGAAGGACATCTCCCTCCTATGGCAGGGAGGCAGAAGTAATAGACCCTTTGGCTGCTCTGCCAGTGAGATAGAGCTCCACACTTTCTTGTGTGCCTCTAGCCAATGGCCGATCATAGTGGGGTTACTAGAACTGACAGATTCCTAACAAACATGAGGCTGCTTCTGGTTTCCCATCAACCTGGTTGGCCTCTTCAGAATGCTGCATCTAAGGCCTTTGCTACATAATTTTCTTCCACTTCACCTCCCCCCCCATAATTGCTTATAAGTCTTGGATGCACTTCTTGACTATGGCTTTCCCTGTCTATTCCCATTCCCCTCTCCTTGATGTCCCAAATAAATTGCACACTAATACTGAATGCTTACCGTTTACTTCCCAGAGTTCTCTGGTTATACACTTTTTTCCAGTTCCTCCTATTCTACCCCTAACTCCTCAGAACTCAGTAAATATAAAAACTTATCTCACTTACAGTGGTTGAAGAATATTCCTTTTACAACCATCCCATAATTCATTTGGTTGGCTTCCCCTCTAAAATATTTTAGGCTGTCTCCAGTTTCACATTATTATAGGTGAGTGATACACATTTTTCTTCTTACAGTTTTAAGTGGATTCAAAATGTAAAACTCTAGAAGTTAAAGATGGGTGCATTTCAAAACTTAAAAATATTATCAATTGGGAGTCGGGCAGTAGGGGAGTGGGTTAAGTGCACATGGCACAAAGTGCAAGGATCCTGGTTCGAGCCCCTGGCTCCCCATCTCCAGGGGAGTTGCTTCACAAGAAGCAGGTCTGCAGATATCTATCTTTCTCTCCCCCTCTCTGTCTTCCCTTCCTCTCTCCATTTCTCTCTGTCCTATCCAACAACGATGACATCAATAACAACAGTAACAACTACAACAACAAAACAACAAGGGCAACAAAAGGGAATAAATAAATATTAAAAAAATAAAAATAAAATATTATCAATTTACTCTTTAAACATCTGTATCAGTTTATAACCATCTATAGAATGAGAGCTCCAGTTCTCCCAAACATATTCACAGCATTAGTTATCAGTGAAAAAATTTGTGCTAGTCTGCTAGAGTGGTACCTCTTTGTTACTATTGGCTGAAGTGTGGTTTCATATTTCTCCTTTGAACTGGTGATTTATAGCAGTATGTGCACTTCACTGAGTGTGTCACTGCCCAGCCCCTGAACTGGTGATTTATAGCCTACATCCATTTTTTTCTTTGTTGTCTCTTTCTTTGATAATATGTAAGGTCCCTCTGCATTTTAGAGAAATGACTATTGTTCTATTATCTGTATGGCAATTTATCCCCATAAGTAGTTTTATATTTAGAGTTTTATATTGTTTATACTATATTTTAATTTTCTTACCTTTGATATTAAAAAAAAGCATGATTCCTAAGAATTTGCTAATGTTTTCGTAAAATGTAAATAGTGAGAAAGGTTCTTAAAAGTCTGTTAAGAACTGAGAATGGAACCAAATAATTAACTTGTGACTAGGACTGATAAAGTATTACCATATGAGTAGATCTATTAAACAAAGAAAAAAATTGGTATGGCCACTTACTCAAGAGTATAACTATGCTACATTAAAATGTTGGACCTTTGATTTTCATGATTCTAGCATCTCCATAATAGTTCAAAACAAATAATTTGTCCAAATATTTCAATTTGTCCAGATTTTTATTTCCCAATTATTCTTCTCTGATGATTCACAATGACTTAGAAATCAAAATTGTCAGGTACAGAAATAAAACATTCAGAGAAATGGATAGCATAATATACCAATCTCATTCTATCTAGAAATTATTAGAAGACCAAAATTATAGGGCAAGATTGAGGAAAAGAAGAAGAAGAAGATAATACTCACACTGTCCAAAATACTATCATTAAAAAAATTCCACACAAATGACATTTGCCTTTAAACTTCTTTCATTCAGCCAGGAAGTTTTCAACATTTCCATATATTTACTAATCTTTTCAAAAGAGGTAAGAAAGCAAGATAATGAAAATTACAGAAGGTTCACATACACAGATATTTGGATGTGTGTGTGTGTGTATGCAACACACCAGAATGACCACCTATGTCTATACAATTATTAAAAATGCATTTTATTCGATGAGAAAATATTCTTACTGAAGAAATCTCAACTTACCTCCTTGTTCATCCAACATAACCAAAGTCCTGATACCAGCATCTTTACTCTACATTCCAATAATGGTAGCAAAGTTGAAAAAGAGTTAGAAAAAGAAGTCAGTTAGGGAACAATTAGCCTTAGAAATGGAAAATGAAGAAGGACCAAAGAAAAAACAATAGGAGGAAATACGATAAGGGTATTAAATAGGGAATTGTAAAGGCTTCAGAGAAATGGGTTATGTCTGGACTTCTGGGTAAAGGAAGAAGGTATAGCACTGTCTGTGTAGATGGGCCTTAGCATGACAGTGGAATACACATACTTGAAATTATATTGTGACTTTATATGTGGAAGATAGAAATGCACAGTTAAAATAATTTTTTTTTGTTATCTTTACTGATTGGATATAGACAGCCAGAAATTGAGAGGATGGGGGAGGTAGAGAAGGGGAGAGATACCTGCAGCCCTGCTTTACCACTCGTGAAGCTTCTTCCCCCCCCTACAGGACTGGGGGGACTGAGGGCTTGAACCATGGTCCTTGCACATTGTAACATGTGTGCTCAACCAGGTGTGCTGCCACCACATAGTTTTTATAACACCAACAGAAAGCAAATCTTTCAAATTGTCTACAATATATTTTTTTTCTTCTTTCTGGCATGACATAACAGAAAATCTATCAGTGGGTTGCAGGGAGGTGGGGTACACTCTACTGGGAAGATGTGGAAGAATCTTGATGGGTGAGATTTTTTTTTTTTTGAGTTTATCAAAAGAAATTATTATTTCACCAAATTTCCAAAATAAAGCTCAAATGGAAGCTGCTCTTCCATTTTCTCTCTATAGAGAGACATTCTGCAAGATTTAGAGAAGGGATTGGCAGATGAGAAATAAGGACTCATTACTCTGAAATCTAAGATTTTTACAGTAATGCAGCCTGAGAAAATAATTCATCTGCAAGCTTCAAGCTTTATTACAATCCTTTTGTACAGAAGTTATTGTAAAAAAAAAAACAGCAGTGCATTCTGAACAATTTGATTGAGGAGAACTGGATTTAGAAAGTAAGTGATGGAGGAGTACAGATATCTGCATGTGCCTGGTTATTACTCAGGAATGAACATTTCTAGGACTTTTAATCAGTTAAGCAAAGACTGTACACTTTACTGGAAGACTGTTAGTAAATACTAAATGGTTTTTTAAAGTAGAGTTCACTGTGGCTCTTATAGTAAATTTTAAAATAAGACATCTCTTGTAGCCCCATTTGTTTACCACTACATTGCTCAACTCTAGTGGTGTCAAACACTGAACCTGAGACTACCACACTTTAGCTATGGAAGTCTGTTGCTATTACTCTAGGTCCCAGTAATTTATTCTGAACTAGAAAGAAAGGAAGGAAGAAAGAAAGAATGAAGAGAAAGGAAGGAAGAAAAGAGAAATATTAGTGGAGGTCAATGAGTTTTTTTCTTTTTTAAACTAATTTACCAAGTCAGTTCCAGTAGTGCTTCTAAAAAATAAAACACTTAAAATGGTATCTAAGAGTTTTTTTTTTTTTTTTTTTTTATAAAATTCATCATTTTGATGAATGTGTGCAGTTGTCTTTCTGGGACAGAACAGTTTTTGAGTATTCATTGATAGGCTTTACTTACAACATTAGGATGTGGTAGGAGAGTGATGGCTCAAGATGACTTTAGGAATCACTAACTGAATAGATTTGGGAGCCAGACTATGCCCCAAAACTCCAGTGGTTTCATTTCCTAACTATCAAATCCTGGCCAATATTTTAATTGCTCTGCCCTTCAGTATGGTCATGTGTCACATAGCAGTGATAATAGTTAATACCTCACTGGATTGTACAAATCAAATAAATTAATACGGGGCACATGCTGACATGATCCTGGTCTATAACATGCTTTATCTAATTATTTATAAAATAAACACCTTTGGAAAAATGCATCTGTAACTGGGTTTTTAAATTTTTTTTATATTTATTTATTTTCCCTTTTGTTGTTTTTTTAGTTATTATTGTTGGTGTTATTGATGTCGTCGTCGTTGTTAGATAGGACAGAGAGAAATGGAGAGAGGAGGGGAAGACAGAGAGGGAGAGAGAAAGGCAGACACCTGCAGATCTCCTTCACCGCCTGTGAAACGAACTCCCCTGCAGATGGGGAGTGGGGGGCTAGAACCGGGATCCTTATACCAGTCCTTGCGCTTTGCACCCCATGCATTTAACCCACTGCACTACTGCCCCACTCCCTTGTAACCGGGTTTTTTATACAGACTAGAAATGTCAGCATTACCAATAATCATAAGATTATTCTAAGCCATTACTTCTAAAATATGTATGTGAAACTCTTGCATAGGAAACATATTTATAAAGTGCAGGTCCTGATTTGTTAATATGAATGGAGCCTAAGAGTTTGTATTTGAATAAGATCTTTGATGTTGCTGAGGTGGAGATTCATTTAGAACAGCTCCCCCCACACACACACATCTCTTTCTTTTTTTCTTTTAAAAGAAACATTTTTATTAAAGCAATGTTGATTTATGACATTGTATAAGCGTTTAATACAGCATTATAAATTTATTTTACATGGAAGAGTAACTTCACATTTGTCCAATTTGCTGTCAATATTTCAGCACTGGAATGATTTACAGAAATAATTTGAAGCACTAAGAGTTTTTTTATTTTTTATTTTTTAAAAATATTTATTTATGTCCTTTTTGTTTCCTTTGTTTTTATTGTTGTTGATGTCATCGTTGTTGGATAGGACAGAGAGAAATGGAGAGAGGAGGGGAAGACAGAGGGGGAGAGAAAGATAGACACTTGCAGACCTGCTTCACCACCTGTGAAGCGACGCCCCTGCAAGTGGGGAGCGGGGTGCTCGAACCCCGGTCCTTACGCTGGTCCTTGGGCTTTGTGCCGCTTGCGCTTAACCCGCTGCGCTACCGCCGACTCCCAGCACTAAGAATTTGTGAGGGCAGAATCAGGAAGCTGGATTGTGCTCTTAGCTCAGCCAGTAATTCACTGGGAGACCTGACTTTTCTCCTTAAGGTGCAAGAAGAGATTGGTTGGTTGGTAGACTAAATTTACTCACTCACTTGTTCATTCATTTATTTTATTTACTATTAATTCCCCAGATGTTATTGATTCTCTGCTTTTTAGGCACTAAAGGGGAGGACAAATTCATGATTTCACAACTGTTTTTACAGTGTGAGACAGTTTGATCTCGTGGGCAAAGTTGGGATCTGGGAGTTGGTAATTCTAAATCCTAGGCTTATCTTTGCAGTACTCTTGTTTTAGATTCACTGTTCTGTGTCTCAGTTTCTCCAGCTGTCAAGTGGGGACAGGAATAACTCCTCTTGCTCTGCAGAGTAGTTAAAGGAGGATGAAAGGAGTTACAGAACAAAAAGTTAAAAAAAAGATCAACTCTTTGGGTTGTGGTTCAAGAGTGAGTACATGGTGCAACATATTTAATTTGAGTAAAATGTGAATCATTTTAGGATGACCTAAGTATTTTTTTTTAAATAAAAAAAAATTAAAGAAAAAAGTAAAGGGTGGGGGAGATAGCATAATGGTTATATAAAGAGACTCTCATGCCTGAGGTTCCCAAGTCCCAGATTCAATCCCCCGCACCACCATAAACCAGAGTTGAACAGTGCTCTGGTAAAAAACAAACAAGCAAACAAACAAAAAAACTCGCATAAATAATAAAAATTTTAAAAATAGACTAAAAAAAGAAAAGAAATAAGTAAATAATGTAGAAGTTACAGATGGAAAGAAAACTTAAGTGCTGCATATAAGAATTTATACTCTGGAATTAGGTGGATCTGGGTATAATTTTTCTGTCATTTGTATCTGTTTTTCTCAAGAAAGTTACTTAGCCACTGTGTATTTCACATTCCTCCTTAGAAAAATAGAGCTCAAGGGAGTTGGGTGCAGCGGGTTAAGTGCAAGTGCCACTTAATGGACGAGCATAAGGATCCCGGTTAGAGCCCCCGGCTCCCCACCTGCAGGGGAGCCGCTTCACAGGTGGTGAAACAGTTCTGCAGATGTCTGTCTTTCTCTCCCCTTCTCTGTCTTCTCCTCCTCTCTCCATTTCTCTCTGTCCTATCGAACAATGACGAGGACATCAAGAACAACAACAGTAAAACAAGGGCAACAAAAGGGAATAAATATAATAAATATTTTTTAAAAAAAGAAGAATAGAGCTCAAAGTAGTAATGAAAGGTGATATAGCAAGGATTACTAAGGTAATATATGCTTCATGATAATAGTTCTGAGCACACTAGCCAGCACACAGTAGGTTCTTAAATGCCAATTTACATTTGGCTTCGATTTTTTGCTGACTGCTTTTTATCAAAATAACTGGATTGTTCTGTGAGAGAATTAGAAACACAATGGAGAATGGCAGGACAGAAGCAGGGTCTCTGAGGAGGCAGAATGTTACTTTCTCTTTCATCTTAAAGAGTATTATCTTTTAATAATAACTAGGTATGAGTGGAGGTGGTTCTATTTCTATTTTATTTCAATTCTTCGTTTCCATTTGAGATTACTGGGAAAAACAGTATAGTTGAAAGCATGAGGTTTTTTTTTTTTCTTTTCATTTCTTTTAATTTTTCTTTCTTGCAGGTAAATGAATACCAGATTTATAGAACTATTTAAAAGTTTTAATTTTGTTATTATGAAGTGCTGTCCCCAAACCCAACACATCTGAGCTAAAAGTAGGACACACAGGCACTCCCTGAGCTGCTAGTCTCAGAAACCCCCATCTGCTTATCTGAAAACTGAAGTTTGACTTTTCCATGTTTAGTAGAAAATCTAGTGTAGCACACACATCATTTTAAAATGCCTATTTATTCATGTAGCCAAAATGTTTTGAAAGATAGATTAACATAAAATAAGAAAAGATGAAGGGAGTGGTGAAGCAGGGCTGCAGGTGTCTGTCTGTCTCTTCCTCTCTATCATCCCCTTCCCTCTTGATTTCTGGCTGTCTCTATCCAATAAATAAAGATAATAAATTTCAAAAAAAAGACTTAAAAAAAAAAGGAATGTGTCCTCAAGGAGCAAGTATTTGATTCCAAATAAAAATAAAAAAGGTTGACTCTCTTTACACTAAATGCAGGAAGTGAAATTTGCATATGAAAGCCTTGGGCTGGGAAAACTACCCCCACAAAATCCCCACAATGCTTTATGGCAGACCAACTCAAAGCTGCTAGAATGAGCTTTCATGGAGCATTTACTGAGGGTTCTCTAACATTTCATGTCTGTTTTAGCATCTTTTCTTATTTTTTTTTTAACATTTAAATTTTTTTTTATATTTATTTATTTTCCCTTTTGTTGCTCTTTTTTATTGTTGTTGTAGTTATTATTGTTGTTGTTATTGATGTCATCATTGTTAGATAGGACAGAAAGAAATGGGGAGAGGAAGGGGAAGACAGAGGGGGAGAGAAAGACACCTGCAGACCTGCTTCACCACCTGTGAAACGACTCCCTTGCAGGTGGAAAGCTGGGGCTTGAACCGGGATCCTTAAGCAGGTCCTTGTGCTTTGCACCACGTGCGCTTAACCCACTGAGCTACCGCCCGACCCCCCCCAAACAATATTTTTAGTCCATCTGTAACATTCTGCCTCCTCAGAGACACTGCTTCCATCCCTGCCATTCTCCATTGTGTTTCTAACTCACAGAACAATCCAGTTATTTTGATAAAAAGCAGTCAGCAAAAAATCGAAGCCAAATGTAAATTGACATTTATTAAGAACCTACTATGTGCTGGTGAGTGTGCTCAGAACTATTATCATGAAGCATATATTACCTTAGTAATCCTTGCTATATCACCTTTCATTACTACTTTGAGCTCTATTTTTCTTTTTTTTTTTTTAAATATTTATTATATTTATTCCCTTTTGTTGCCCTTGTTTTACTGTTGTTGTTCTTGATGTCCTCATCTGTAATACATACGCTTAACCAGGTGCACTGCCACCTGGCCCCTGAGGATACATTCCTAACTCTCCTAACAAAATTGATTGTTCCTTGCTTCAGGATCCAAAGGCAATTACAGCTTTGAATTTAGAGAGGTGTTTTCATACATATTTTTCTGCATGATGTCAATTTATTATATATACTTTCCCCTCATTTCCATAGTTAGAAACTCTAGAAATATTTGCTGAAATAAATCCACCAAAAAGATAGTTTCTAGCTCCAGACTGCAAATCAAGGATTTTTAGCTTTTTAACCTGTGAAAGACCTCTAAGCTTTTCTGAAATTTGACCCCTGTGTAATTTTACATTGTTCTTGATACTTTGTTGATGGCATTCCTTAAAACTTCTTTATGCCTCTACCACTGACACTTTGCTGCATTGTAAAGCCCAGAAGTATGCCACAAGGTTAGCCCATCCACTGAAGGGGAGCTTGTTTGCCCTCGGGACATTTCACACACTTATTAACCTTTCCTGTCTTCGAAAGTGAATTTCAATAACTATTCAGTTTAATTCAAATTATATAGCAGGTACACTTTGGGATCATGGGCACAGTCCTGGTATTTATTTCAGCGCTCAGATTTTTAAAATGATTTCTGCTCTTGATGAATATTTAATATTGATTCTCTTTAAAAGAATTTCCTTTTAGATTGAAAAGCCGAATATAATTTGAATAGTCAATGCTCTAGACATAGGGGTGTTTCACCATAAATATAAAATATCCCTGGAGGAAGTAAGAGCAAATCAATCTATTCCACTAATGTCTTGCTCATAATTTCCTATGAGTAGGATTTAACAGCTCCTCTCATTTATTAAAGGTAGGAGATAGCTTCCATCTGTTTTACTTCTAATATGCAACTTCATGCCTGATCAAAAAACACTTCAGGAGAAACAAAAGTGTATGATTTAAAAATCCTTTTTGATTTTTTTTTCACTTTTGAAATGATTTTTTTTTCTGCAAAATAAATTAGAATTATACACCTTCCTAAAGATTGGCTAATACTGCCTGCAATATAAGAATACATAGAAGTGGGGGCTGGTGTAAGAATCCCAGTTAGAGCCCCAGACTTCCTACCTACCTCCAGGGGGGTTGCTTCATAAGCAGTGAAGCAAGTATACAGGGGTCTGTCTTTCTCTCCACTTCTCTGTCTTTCCCTCTTCTTTCTATTTCTTTCTAGCCTATCCAACAACAGCAATGACAATAATAACAAGGGCAAAAATGGTCTCCAGGAGCAGTGGATTCACAGTGCAGGCACTGAGCCCCAGCATTAATCCTGGAGGCAAAAAAAAAATACATAGAGGTATTAGGTGGTGACAAACAAGGTTAAGTGCACACATTACAGAGCACAAGGACTTGGGTTCAAGCACCTGGTCCTCACCTGCAGGGAGGAAAACTTCATGAGTGGTGAAGCAGGGCTGCAGGTGTCTCTGTCTCTTTTCTTCTCTATCTCCCTTTCCCCTCTCAGTTTCTCTCTGACTCTATCCAGTATTAAATAAATAAGATATTATAAAAAAGAAAACATAGAAAAAAAGAAGTGACTGTGACCCAAAGACTTGATAACTTTGGGATCAATTCAAAGTGGGTGTGTTTTGAGGTATTTGCCGCAGCACATTCCATATGCCAGATAGTGTTGCCATATTGCACAGATGGTCAATTTGGTGATAGTTCTATTTTACTGATTGATTTCACATGTGCATATATTTAAATGAAAATGAAAAATGACCTTGGAGTTTACAGTTAAAGTTCATAAAGAGGGAGTAAAATAATTATGCTAGCTCACTTCCAGACTCCACTCAGGTCGATATCTGGAGTGCAAGGACAGAAATGTCACTAAGATTTGTTACTTTCTTCTATTTTTATGAGGGGTTGAGGGACAACAAGTCCTCTCTGAAAGCTTATTCACTACCCTAGATTTAGAAAGCCTGCTTCCTTCCTGGTCCTCAAGTATTTCTGCATAAGAAGTGTTTCTAGATTCGAGCAAAGACATTTCTCTTCATTTAGAGATAAGAGAACAAACGGCAAACAACAACCCCTGCTTTCCTGTGTTGTTTAGGGTTCCTTACTGGCCTTCCTTCCTGTGGGGAGCAATTTGTACTAACTACAATGAAGCTTCAAATTGTCATTTTTCATGGTAACCTATTTCATTAAGTGTTCCTTCCTACTCTCCTCTGGCATCCTGGGGAGCTTATGGTTGTTATCTTCTCCTCATTCTCCCTACAGCAATTTACATTTATCCATGCTTCTTTCCTAGGTAAGTAGCTAAAGCTACAGAAATAAGGGAAGATGTTGGCTTCTACAGAGTGAGAAGCAGATGAAGCCTTTCCTTTCAGCCTTGAAAAATTGATCTTTTCTTCCTCTCATGTCACTGCTTAAGCAGTTTACAGTAGGATGAGGCAAGTAGATTCATTTAATCATTTGAAAAAAAAAAACAAACCCTGCCAACCACTCATGCATTTATACACTGATAAGCAGATTCAAAGCATAGCAAAAACAGCATCTCACTGAATAAAAACTATTAGGTTTGTTTGTTTTATTCAATTAAGATGAATATAACTCAGTCCATTCTCTTTCTACTTTGTTTCTCCCAACAGACAAATTCTATTCATGCATTTATTCTTCCTGGTTGACTGCTGCCCTCCCAAATTAGAATGAGCAAGGTTTATTGCAATTGCTCCTTTGATTCCATTATTGCTTTCTGCCTTATTTTACCCATTTAAAGACAGTTTGGGATTCATTAACTATGTCTCACAAATGGATATTTAATTCAGAGTCAGGAATATAAAAGAGCTGATATTGGATTAGGCATTTCTCTTAATTAAAGATTTTCAATTGTTCCATGAATTTTAATGCTAGAATTAATATGGATTCATTTTAAGAGTCATGTGTGGCTAAAGTCAGAACAGAGTGTCAAGATTAAATGTAACACAGAAGCATCAAAATCATTATAAAGTGTTTATATAGACAAGTCTTTGTATATTAAAAACCATTCTGATATGCTTTAAGTGATTCAATCTTTTGTGATTTTTTTTGGGGGGGAGGAAACATGTAGAAATATTAGTGCTTGGAATATTATTTTTCTCTGTTTCTCAGACTATTAAGGGAGTTTGGGCTGGGAGGGAAAGTGAATACTTTAATGGCTACGTGGCAACTTCTGTCCAGGAAGTCTCTTTTTTGTGACTTCCTGAAAGGACACATTCATACAGCAATCAGTGGGATCAAATTCCTGTGAAAGGCAGTAAGGTCTAGGACAATAATATGTCAGCAAGAGGGATTAGTTTATATTAAAATGGATCATTTCTTACCTCTTCCACCAGTTGCAGCATTCGACGGGTGCTTTCCAGTGACTATGATAAAATATGTAAAATATGATAAGTGCAGGTTCTAAAGCTTTTAGAAAATCAGAAATACTTTCTTAAGAAACACAAAAGATTGCTGTCATATACTTTTTTCCCTCACTGCTGGGGCTTCACTGTTCCAGGTGAACTTTTTCTTTTGTCAAATAGAAAGTCAGTTATAGAGAGGCAGAGAAATACACCACAGCAGACTGTGCTTCCTGTAATAAGAAGGGATCTGGCTTGAACTTGGACCATGTGTGTGGCAAAGCAGGTGCACTATTCAAGTGGCTATCTTGCTGGCTTGCTATCACATACACTTTTATGTTTGCAACTGAAACATAAAAAAGGTCTCACCATTTTCAGTCTTTTTCTTATCAGGTTTTCTACATAATAAAATTCCCTAAAGCAATCACATTAAAATTGATCTTCATAAAATTAGAACCATATGAAGCTGATACCAAAGGAAAAGTAACCTGGAAAAGATAAGTTTGCATGTGCAGGATGCATGAAAAATTATCTCAATGCTCAGAGGACCAATTTGGCCTCCCTGAACTAAGAATATTAAATTTTAAACACAAACATTTTTTTTTTTCATGAACTGAGATGAATCTAACATTAAGATTCTTATAAAACTCTTAGAAGCACAGTTGTATTTTCTTATCAATACAAATTAAGCTGTTGCCTTTGGGCAAGAAAAAAAATCAAACATGTTTAAAATGCTAACCTATAGGAGTCAGCTAGAATAATTATCTTTATCATGAGATAAGAAAAAATTAGGTGAAAAGTCTGCATTTATGTTGATCCCTCAGGCACAGTGTTGTCGCTTTGTTTCCTCTCAGTTCCTTTGAAACTACTAGAATACAGCAACTAGTGTCTGTTCTGAAAGCTGTACTTTTAAATGACAGCTTATTCTCAACAAAATTCTACCATAACATGATGAATGCTAGCTTTCCCAGGAAAGTTTTCAGTAGGCTGATTTTAGAAACAGTATGATTCAACAGTGGTATACTAGTATATGTATAACAATTGGCTCTCTCTTGGGGTGGGGGGTGATGAGTATATGTACATGTTTACATTTGTTACTTTACTTATATAAAATATGAATGTATGTTTACCAGTAATAATAAAAACACAATAGTCTCTATCAAAAATTATATAGAGTCAATTTATTTGTTGATTTTGGTTAAATTTCTTCACCAGCTAAGCAAGCATAGAACAAATATAGTTCTGGGATGAATGCTAACATATTTTCACTTATATTAATTATCAAGAGGAAAGTGAAACAATAAAGACATACTAGTTTGATAGACAACGCTAGTTTTCAAATATTGGGAGATTTCTTCAAGTGTATGCATATGTACAAATTATAATTCCTTCAAGTGTATGTATGCATACAATTTTATAATTTGATGACTATAGATATACATTTTAAGTTTAATCTATGCCATTAGTAGCTTCTTACAGAAGTTTAGGCAATCAATAGGACAATAAGTCCTGATTGGTAGTGTTTATAAAGTCCCATGGCATAAATACTCTTTCTCTGATTTTTTGTTGTTGTTATTGTTATTTTTTTCATTTTTCTTTCTCTTCTCCCACCCCTACTTTTTTGCATTCTGGTATTTTTATCTATTCAAGCAGATCCTTTTATTTTTGAATTTAAGATAGTGACAGGGAGGAAAGGGAAAGCACCACAGCATCTTTCATACATGGTGCTCCTCTGTGGTCAGGGGCTTCAATCCTGGTTCTCATGTATGGTAAAGTATGTGCTCTACCAGTCCCTTATACTGATCATGGATAACATCACTGAAAATATATTTAGTAATATTTGCATAAGAACGGCATCATATAACACATGTCAAGAACTTTGAGTTCACAGATAGTAGAAAAATATAGTCAAATTTAAGAGTTTACTGCCTTGGAATTTAATATATTTGTCAGACTATATAATTCCATTTATGTTGTAATTAGTTAGAATGAATGAGATAGAGAAAAAAGAGAACCAAAGTATCACTCTGGTGTATGTGGCACCAGGGATGGAACCTCAAGCAGACAAGTCCAGCAATATACCACTGCTGCCACCTCCATGGTTGCTATAAAATTCCATTTTAATACCAGTTTGCAAGATTCCAGAAGATGTAACAATCAACTCTCAGAACTGTGTCAGCCCCATATTTTGAGCTTACACTACTCTTGGGATGTATGACACCCAGAGATACTTCTTAGAGGATTTGGATTTCTGTAGATTCCTAGAAATTGGGAGTTTAGGCTATGGCACTAGTTTATGTGTAAATTTTATGACGATACCTGTCTGTAGAGGTCAGAAGAGTATAAGAATTTGGTCTCTGAGATGTCAGAAGAAGCTCTTTGCTCACTGGAATCTGAATGAGAAGTCAACTCCTTCCCCATTTTTGCTCCCTTCTAAAAATGTCTTTATTACTCACCTCATCAGCCAGCTGGTCCGCTCTTCTCTGCATCTCCTCCAACTCATTGCGCATGTCTGCATCTTCGGCCATGTTTGTGGTGGGGTCTGGCGGATCGCGGGGGCTAGGGAATCAGTAATGGCTTTGTCCACAGAACCTGGGAAGAAGCAGATTTGGACATGTATGTATGAGAGGCAAGAGGAATGTGACAGGCCTTGCACTTCTCCAAGGGCGTCCAGGCCTTGGCGTGCCACCCGCTTATGCAAACCGCGCTCTTCACCCCCTGGGGGTGTGTTCACTGCCTGGCGGCTCTTAGCAAGTGTTGAAGCTCGATGGCTGTGTGGACTTTGTGGACAATGGAACCTTCACAGGAACTCTTGGGACATTTCTGCGGTTGTATAAATGTTCCAGCCAGTTCCCACTACCGAGAAAGTCCCTCACGTGGTTTTTCGGATGTCACACCCACCATTTCCTGCAGCATCTATATGGCAGGGAGAGGACCCGGCCATATCTGTCAGTAGAGGTGAACAGCACTGAGTACCCGGGACAAAATGGTTGCGTGCAAGTGTCTGGTGGTGCCATTCCCCTCTTGCATAGGAGAACGGGTTGCATGACCAGCTCATGAAACTGGCCCTGCTCTCCTCCTCCAGGACATGATCAACTAGGAGGAGAAGAGCATCATTTGGACAGGACGTTCATACTGCACCACAATGTGAGGCTACTACTACCTGTAGGAGGGTCACCTAGTGTGCCAGAAGTGAGGCGGGGTCACCACTCAGCACCCACTGTCTCACTCACTATCTGCAGGCTGGTCACTTCTCCAAAGGCCTGAAGCTGAGAACCTCTAAGCAAGCAGTTCCTTCTCCTCCTCTACCTTGCCACCACCCCATTAGGCCATAACCTCCTGTTGGTACAGGTAAAGTGAAATGCTATTTAAATCTAATTATTGTTTTTATTTATGTCTGTCTAGTTTTGAGGTTTTGTATCAAAGGATGACTCCAGCTTATAAACTCCCAAGTAATATGTGAAATTTCTGGGATTCAGAAATGAATTACTTCAGTTTTCTTTACTTCTTATGGAAAATTGTGTTTGGTACTCACTGTTTTTACCACTTGTCACACCTTCTGGAATCAATAATGAGTACCGAGGTGCCACATTGTTTTATTCAAGCAGGTGGTGATGTACTAACCAAGGAAAATCGTAAGAAACTTAAATGGAATAATACATTGATGAGAGCTTGGCATCTTAATGCATTTATATATATTAAAAAACAACTTAGATGCCAGGGGAAAGGTCAGCAGGTAGAATATACACGCTTACAGGCACAAGGACTCGGGTTCAAGTCATTAGATACACATGGGAGCAACTTGCATAGGGGAAATTAACCAGTGTTGTGGTATCTCTCTGTCTGCTTCTCTCCCTTTTCGTCTCTATCCCTCTTTGTCTCTCCCATCTGATAATGAAAGTAAAACAACAACTAAAAAAAAGTTCACCTGGAGCAATGGAATGATTACAGTGCAAAAGGCCTGGTGGAAAATAAAACAAAAGCATATTTATATTTACTTTCTATTGAAAAATAGCATGAATAATTCTGAAGAAGAAATCAGATTTAGGGAATTGGATGTAATACCATGTATTACATTGCTACTATTATTATTATGTGAATGAGAAGCACATTTTGCAAAAATAAAATAAAATAAAAACCATTCATTAAAAAGATTCAGGAGTGAGGCTGGAGAGTGACACATTCAGTAGTATGCATACGTTCCTATGCACAAGGACCTGGGTTCAAGTCCCCTATCCCACCTGCAGGGAGGTGAGCTTCACAAGTGGCGAAGCAGTGTTGTAGGTATCTCTCTTCCTATTTCCACCTTCCCTCTCAATTTCTGTCTCTATCAGAAGAAAACAAAAAAATTATGGCAACTGAGAGAAATGGATTCATAATGTTGGCACCATGTTTCTGTGATAACCCTGGTGGCAATTAAAAAAAATAGGTACTAATTAACAGGCAGAAGAATAAAGATTTTCAGAAGCAGTCCCTCAACATAAACCTGGGAGATCAGGCTGGATGACCCATTTTCCAGACTCACTGTTACATTGTTGTCTCAAAAATTAGGAATGAATTCCTTTTTAGGAATTTAATTTAGTATGTCCTACTAGACTCCTTCACAATTATCTTGTGAAATAATGATGCTATTCAGGGATCCTAGGTCAGAATGCTAAAACAAAACTTATTGAAGATAATAGATTGCACAGTTCTTTTTACTCAGTGATTCTTGGGTAGGAGATGTCAAATATGAAATCTCACACAAAAAGAGGAAGAACAAAACTTCAAGGTTGCATTCTACTGGCAGAATATTTTAAAGAAGGCAGTATGTAGATTAGTTTTATGAGCAATCACTTAAAAAAAAACAACTATAGGGCATCATAACAGGAATCTGATAATTTTATATTGTCTTTCCTGATTATCAGAGTAAGTGCTCATGATGTGATGCTGACTTTTAAATATTTTTTGTTTTACTTAAAAAAAAATTCAGGGGGCCAGGTGGTGGCGCACCTGGTTGAGCACACATGTTATAGTGTGCAAGGACCCAGGTTCAAGCGTCCGGTCCCCACCTGCAGGGGGAAAGCTTCACAAGTGGTGAAGCAGAGCTGCAGGTGTCTGTCTCCCTATCTCCCCCTTTTCCTCAATTTATAGCTGTCTCTATCCAAAAATAAAGATTAAAAAAATTCAGATGGGACTGGGTGGTGGCACACCCAGTCTTACCATGTGCAAGGGCCTGGGTTCAAGCCCCCAGTCTGCAACTGCAGGGAGGAAGCTTTATGAATGGTCCCCCAGGACTCTCTCCTCCATCCTCCTCTTCCCCCTTTCTGTTACCTCTTCCATCTCAACTGCTGTTTCTATCCGATAAATAAGTTAAAACAAATTCAGATATCCATTTTGGAACTAAAATAAATATCTGGGAAATTGAAGATGGAAGAATATAATACTGTCACTCCTAAACCCTGACATAAGCAGAAACAAAATTGCAAAGTTTCAGAATGAATGAATATGAATGAATGAGACAAACTACAAGAGATTTTGTTAAACAGTCTTGTTAGTCCATCTGAGATGATGGCTTGGATTCTACATTTCTGACAATTCCCCCAGAAATGCTGGTGCTTTTTATTCTGTTTATATTTCTTTTTTTTTTAACATTCCTTTTTTAATATTTATTTATTCCCTTTTGTTGCCCTTGTCTTATTGTTGTAGTTATTGTTATTGATGTCATCATTGTTGGATAGGACAGAGAGAAATGGAGAGAGGGGGAGAGAAAGAGAGACACCTGCAGACCTGCTTCACCACCTGTGAAGCGACTCCCCTGTAGGTGGGGAGCTGGGGGGGGGGGGGCTCGAACCGGGATCCTTACAATGGTCCTTGTGCTTTGCACCACCTACGCTTAACCTGTGGTGCTACTGCCCAACTCCCTCTGTTTATATTTCTTTATTATTTTTTTTATTCCTTTTGTTGTCCTTGTTGTTTTATTGTTATAGTTATTATTGTTGTTGTCATTGATATTGTCATTGTTGGATAGGACAGAGAGAAATGGAGAGAGAAAGGGAAGACAGAGAGAGGGAGACACCTGTAGACCTGCTTCACCGCCTGTGAAGCAAGTCCCCTGCAGGTGGGGAGCCTGGGGCTCGAACTGGGATCCTTAACGCCAGTCCTTGCGTTTTGCTCCACATGCGCTTAACCCGCTGTGCTACCGCCCGACTCCCTGTTTATATTTCTTATATATACTTCTTATATTTCATAAACTAGACTTGCCCTCCAAAAAAATAGTGGACCAGTAGAAACATTTGAGCCCTGAGTAATTTGTGTGTTGCCACTTACTGAAATGGACAGGGCTATGATGTCAGAAAAATAGTTGAACTGTTGTCTCCAGAATACAGTGGGCTGGGTTACCCTGGGCAAGGTTATCATTTATTCTGAGTCTTAGTTTTCCCAACAGAGCAAGTTAACACCCAAGTTTCACTTACTTGTGAAGGGAGAACATATTGCAGAAGATTCTGACCAACTCTTTAATTTGTGAAGCAGAAGTGGGAGCATATTCAGAAAAATCTTACTTGTTTAAAATAAGTCCATGCCCTCTGCTAAGATTGGAACAGATCCAATATTTATTAATTAGCTTTTCTGCACTAGTGACTGGGCATGAAGTGGGTTGCTGTGATGCTGAGCACCCATGGCAGCCTGAAACCAGGGAAACCAGCAGCGTGCTTCACGCCTCCAGTCTCCCAGTGGTGCCTCTCACAGGATTACTATGTGGAGACAAACAAGAGTGCCGTCTTGCTCTGTTCTCTATCTCTGTATGTTGCTGCTAGTTTCCTTAGGGAAGCTTCTTCTGACAGCCTGAGCAAACAAATGACATTTTTTTAAAACAAGTCTGTTTATTAGAAGGTAGAGGTATAGGGGGGCAGGTGGTACTGCACCTAGTTAAGTGTACACATTACAGTGCACAAGAACCTGGGTTCAAGCCCCTGGTCCTGAACTGCAGGGGAAAGCTTCACAAATGGTGAAGAAGGGCTGTAGGTTTCTCTCTGTGTTTTTCCTTATCTCTATCCCCTTGAAATTTCTGTCTCTATCTAATAATAAATAAATAAGGTAGAGGTCTGTATGATTTCAGACCTTTAGTGCTACTGCTATTTCTTACTTGTCTGGGTTTGCTGATGGAGGCTTTCTCTCCCTTCTTGTGTTCCCTTAGCAATATCCTTTTGAAGCTGCTATTTTAAGCACCTGAAGAGCAAATGCAAGGTCCACTGGCTTTACATTGGGAGTCCTGCTGATGGGCAGTTGGCACCATGGTAGAAATCTTGTTTATCACCAATTTGACTGTCCCAACAGGAGTTCCAAGTCTGTTCTGCTCTAAGTGTGTGGGCGTGTCTGTAACTTGGGAGGAGGACTGGTGAATCTGACAGGTCTCAAATGCACTGGTCTCCAAAACTTGAAAGCAAGTGTTCACTCTCCTAATAGACTGGAAAGAAAGCAGGAAAGAGTGCACCTGCAGGTACCCTGCTAGAATGTTTATTGCTAGCTTTTGATATATTGTCTCATAAACCCCACACCTAAGAATATTAACATTCTGGGAGTCAGGCAGTGTGGGGAATTGTGAGGCTGAGATTGAGCATGGTGTGGACTGCCTGAGAAAAAAATGGGTGCCTGGAGGTACAGCCACTCTGTCAGTCAGTCTCCCCCACCCCCCACCCGGGTCGAGCAGGGGGGCCTCGGCCTCCAGGATTTTGTCAGACTCCCCCACACCACAAGGGCCCCACATTCTCTAAAGCAATAGTTCACTTCCTTATTCCCAAACCAGTTGGTCTGCTTACTACAGTTAGTAGCCCCCTCATCACTTCCCTGTCTCCCATTCCTTTTGACCATATATGGCCACATTCCCCCTGCCCACACAATGACCCTCCTCCCCCCTCTCTCCTTGTGTACCTGCTGATAATCTCACCTCCTCATTCCCAAACCAGCCGGACCACCCACCCTTTCTCAACCTCCTGGTGCTTTAAGGTAAAACAAACTGCTTCCTCCTGCCACCCTTTGCATCTCCCTACCACCCTTTAAAAACTCTGTTCTGCCACTCAATAAAGGGGTTATCTGCTGCCATAGCCCCCTGGGGTGATCTTTGGTCTCCTCTCTTGCCGCAAAGAGGTACCCCAGTGTGCCCACCCTGCTGCCTCAGGATAAGTTCTTATCTGCACCCATCTCCAGTGGCCAACAGGATGGTCACGCAGAGGGAGCTGGACCTGAGATAGTCCCCCAAGGAGAACCCTGCAAGGCAGTAGCACAGCGGGTTAAGCACAGGTGGCACAAAGCGCAAGGACTGGCGTAAGGATACCAGTTGAGCCCCCAGCTCCCCACCTCCAGGGTAGTCACTTCACAGACAGTTAAACAGGTCTACAGGTGTCTCTCTTTCTCTCCCCATCTCTGTCTTCCCCTCCTCTCTCCATTTCTTTGCTATCCAACAACAATAACAGCAATAACAACAACAATAACGATAAACAACAAGGACAACAAAAGGGAATAAATAAATATTTAAAAAATAAAGAATGATTGCTTAAAGAATATTAACATTCTAAGGTACAGTACCTGAAGAGGCATACTGAAGCTAGCTGATTGATAGTAATTTCAGTGACTCACAGGCTGCTAATAGTGAAATGGCATTTGTTAATCAGGCAGTAAGTAACAAACACTTCATTGGTGTTAGCATAGTAAACTTTCACCCTGTGTGCTGCTCAAGCCAGACTTGTTTAGATAGTAAGGTCCCAGTCCAGACTTGTTTAGATAGTAAGGAAATCAGAAACAAAACCCCTCACAGATATTCCCTGGGGCTCTGATGTAAGGATGTAAAGCAAACTATAAACCATTAAGTGTCCAACAGAATCCCACTATCCCAAATCACATGGTTGATGATAGAGTTTGACCCCCAGTAGGTAATGTCAACTGATTTATTAAATGAATGAATGAATGAATGAATGAATGGATATGAATGAATGAGACAAACTACCAGAAATTTTGTTAAACAGATTAGTTAGTCCATTTGAGATAATGGCTTGGATTTTACATTTCTGACAATTCCCCCAGCAATGCTGGTGCTTCTTATTCTGTTTATATACTTCTTATATTTCAGCTGTTTTTGCTTTTTATGATTCTGATGCTGTATATTCATCAAAGTTTGTGTGTATATGACTGCTACTTTTTCAAGATGGAATTCAGCTTTAATCAATACTAAAGGTTAATATGACTTCCATATACACCATTCCACTATTTTACTTATGTTCCACAAATTTGACTTTATTCATGGGTTTGGAATTTACGTCTTTTTGTTGTTGTTGCCAGGGCTTCACTGCTCTGGACCAAGTTTTTCAGACAGAAATAAGATGGCTCAGCACCAAAGCTTCCTCCAATGGTGCCAGGGCCAGGCTCAGAAATATGGATTACACATATAACAAAGCAAGTTCAACATTCAAATGAGCAATTTTGTCGACACTGGAAAATACATCTTATCTTTATCTATTTCATGTTCATAAAACAAACCAAGACAACAGTAGCAAGTCAATAATATACATTCAACTTGTGGGAGATCTCATTCCTCTCACAACTCAGAACCTTTTAGTGCAGATTCCTAGTCACACCATAAAGGGAACAAAATCTATGAAGGTAGATCAAATTTTATATATTTTTAGCAAAAATTATAGGTTCTTTTTTATGCTGCCTTAATGGGAGATCTGTGTGCAGCATTATCTAAGACTAAAAACTTTTACCAGTATCCAGTGGAAAATTCTGATCATAAAAAAAAAAAATCTAAAAATCCTAGTATATGGCTCCCCATCATTCAGGAGGTCACTTAATCTGAGGTAACCTTTTTTTCTCTTTACCATGTTCTTCTCAGTATTTGATGACGTAGTATATGCAAGGTGAATCATGTACTAATACATTTCCCCAAAAAATTTACATAAGAACCATCCCAAGTGACAGAAATTTCAACCACCTCACAGAATTTCACTGTTCCCTTCAGTGTCTTTAAAAGGGGCTATGTTTAGACTCCCTTTTCACCTTACTTCCTCTAACTTGACTTACTTTCACAGCCACTGAACCCTATACCATTCCTAAAGGGGGCTTTCATATCTGTGTATGTGGCTACATAAACCACCTACTATCCCTAGTAAGCCTTCTTTCAGGAATAGTCTAGGATTAAGAATATCATGGTTCAGATGAAATTGAATGGTTTTTGTTTTTTAGGGTTCTGGTCTGGGGTGGTGTGGCATTTCAATGCACTTGCTTTGGCATCTCTTAATTGCAACAAGGCAGTCAGCCACAACCAACACTGATTATGCCTAAATCTCCCCCTTTCAACAATGCCAATGTTTCCTTTGTCTGTTTTGCAAATACAGCCAAATGGATATTTAGCGCTGGGGTTTGTATTATGTAACAGTTCCTGTTTGTTTACTTGAAACCCAAAGCATAGAGAGGATATACTTACCAGGAAAGAGGGGAGGGCGGGACCAAACCTCATCTCATTTACCCTGATAGTCAAAGCAAATCATTAATTGGTTCAGCCATTTAGCAGCCACATCTGTCATGCAGCTGGAGTGGACTGCTGCCTCCAAGGGATGGTTCTAGAGTTTTGGGTACAAGTCTGGTGCTTTCCAGATCTCTTCCTTCACTTTTGTTTATGACAGAACTGATAAAGTATTTCTATCCCAAGCACCTGAGCCAGTTCCTGAGAGAATTACAAATCTGGTTGGAGAAACAACTGGCTGATTGAAAACAGCCTAGATAAGATGATTCCACTCAGGAGTGTATATACAGAATCTAAGACCAAAAGAGATAATAACCCCATTCCCGTCAAAATAGGCTGTGTATCCACATGATCAACTCAAACATATGGTTAATTCTTAGACCAATCTGGCATCTCATATCAACCAGTTTTTAGCCTGGGCTTTATAATTGCAACTTCTGATAAAGCCTTATTATTATTTGTTTCTTTAGATAACAGTTCTGTTATTCTCTCCTTATAGCAACTAAGACCTTCAAACACAACCCACTCCAAACAAATCCATTACATATCAACCTACTAAGCAGCTAAGCTAAGATACTCACTAGAAAATTATTTACTTTAGAAATAAATCCACTTCAGGGTTTCTTTAAATAGCAAAGCTCCTAGCTTACATTCAGATTTTACAGATCATTTCATACTTAACTACTTGACAAAGAGAGTGGGAGTGAAAAAAAAAGTCTAGCTAGCCAAAGTATCATGAGTTTCAGCTGCTGGCACAAGAGTTCCAACTGATGATAAAATGTGTTTAAATCTGAAGTGATTCTATGTAAGTCCATGAGAACAGAAAACCAATTTGTAAAATTAAATTTACCCAAGTCTCCATCCATTTGGTTAAAATGAGTAACCAGTATAACAGTCACTACCCCGCTGTATAAATTTGGCCTCTTCAGATACTCACTTTGCCATTCACTATCATGAATATGGACAGAGTCTGAGGATCTATAACAAATCACAGAGTATTGAAAACATCAGAGGGAAGTTTTCTGGAGCTAACAGGTCAGATAGATTTCTATTCAATGTAAATTTCCTATGTTCACTTCTATCATTAATCTGTGATTACACATAGTTTCAAATAGTTAAAAACATCATTATCATAAAAATAGTGAATGTATGCCAAAGATTTATTTAACTCATTTGCGAGCGAATGATAAAGCTGGCTCAAAGATAATTTAAAAAAATTTTTTAAAGCTTTCAAAAAATATTTATTTATTCCCTTTTTGTTGTCCTTGTTTTATTGTTGTAGTTATTATTATTGATGTTGTTGTTGTTGGATAAGACAGAGGGAAATGGAGAGAGGAGGGGAAGACAGAGAGGGAGAGAAAGATAGATACCTGTAGACCTGCTTCATCACTTGTGAAGCGACTCCCCTACAGGTGGGGAGCCTGGGGAGCTCAATCCGGGATCCTTATGCTGGTCTTTGAGCTTTGCGCCACATGTGCTTAACCTGTTGTGCTACTGCCCGACTCCCTCAAAGATAATTTATATAGGTAATAATGCTGGGATGAGATTGCTAAGTTAGATCCAAAGCTAGGTAATATTTAATAGGGTGATAAAACTACCTTTTATAGTTATATTTTCTATGAGGCAGAAATAATTTATATTTTTAGCACACAAAAATCCTCAAATTAACAAGCATGTAGAATAGTCTGGAGTCAGGTCAAAAGTTAATAGTAAGTTAAACGGAGAATTAAATAAACCTTAGTGGATTTCTTAGATATGCATCCATACTTTTATTTTCTAATTTTAAGATAACTTCCTTGATTTTTATTTATAGACCATTTGCATATTCAAAGAAAAAGTAAGTCATTAAAAAATTTTCTCAATGTATATTTGTAACTTTTTATTTCAGCTAAAATATATTTTAGTTTATATTCAGGAAGAGTTAAAGCTTTAATTTGATATTTTCCCAAACAGTTCTTTTCTCAATATAATTTTCAAAATGATTTATTTTTTCTCTACTAGTTTATGATTCAAAAAACTCTAAAAATATATCTAGGCTAGTTAACTGCACTTTGTAATAGTGAATAGACTCTCAGAAGCACACGAAAAATTACTTTTCTTTTCTCAACTTTAACTATTACTGTTTCTTAGAGATATCAGTTTCTAGTTGGATAAATCATGATTCAGTGTGAGTTTTCTACGCTTGCTTCTTTCATCAAATATATGTTTGATCATGTCTAGTTTCAAGGAACAGTTTCAAAAAGTTAAAAATATGACTCTCACTTATAGAGAACCCTTGGGTGTTGAAAAGCAACTCAAAGCTCATCCTCTCTAAGATGGCTTTAATTTGTCTGCATGCAGCTTGCAACTTTGCCAGTAACAGACCTGCTTAAATCCATCTGCTCTACTTTGAATAGTCAGTCTTCCTCTCTAATACTGGTTATACTCTTATATTATCTATGATATCTATTTTCTAAATAAAGTCCTATATCCCCAATTTAATGAAATGTTTATATATATTTGTTCAATATTTAATTGAAACATACTTCTACAATTAATTTCTGTAATATAGAGATCTATAATTTCATTATTCTTTGCATACTATTCCTATTTAAAAATCACTAAATCAAGTTCTGTTAGGCCCCAGAGAGCAGAAAGTTATCAAAGCCACACTACAAAAGAAAAGAAACCAGAACTTTAAGTTATGCTCAAGTAAGCAGAAAAATCCCCAATGAATATGTTAAATCTTCCACTAGGCAACTCTGTTAAATAACTGAAAAGACTAGCTCAGTGAAATAAGTTGTACTTTACTAGCACAATTATGCTTTATTAGCTTTGAGAGTCTGAGAAAGCTTTATTGTAATTCTGCTGTTACAACACCTTGTGCAGGTCACTAGTAATTTTGCATTACAAAGAGGAATAGCTGACCTTCCTGAATTTCTACAACCTGAAAGTCAGAAAGATGTTTGTGTCTGTTGGTGTTGTTCCTGCTGCTGTTACTATTTCAGAAAAATGAGAGGAGCTAACAGTTACTCCTTACCTTCTCTCATCCAACCTGCACTAAAAAATTTAGGATGGTGCTTGTCACTGGGGGGAGCAGGCATTGACAAAAGATGCTTTAAGTAACAAAAACTGAAATTTCAGCACCAAAAAATTATGTGTGAGACAATTTCAACTTTTTTTTTTTTGTCAGAGTTGGAGCTTCTTCATTCTGGGGAGCGGTTCTGGTAGGAGAGGGAGGGAGAGAGAGAAAGAGAGAGAAAGGGAGAGAGAGGGGGGAGAGAGAGAGGGAGAAAGAGAGAGAGAGATACAGTGGTCCAGGAGGTGGCACAGTGCATAAAGCATTGGACTCTCAAGATGGGGAGGGGTAGATACAGAAGGAGAGAGAAAGACACCTGTAGACCCGCTTTAATGATTATGAAGCTTCCCTCTTGCAGGTGTCAAACCTGGGTCCTTGGGCATGATAATGTGTGTCACCACTTGGCCTCTACTTATTTTTATAGAGACAGAGATAAACAGAAAAGGGGATAGAGAGAGAAAGAGAGACAGAAAGACAACTGCAGTCCTGTTTTTCTGCTCATGCAACCTCTTCCCAGGTCCCTGGTAATGTGTGCCACCTAGTCCCATAAAGCCTCATTCTTTTTTTTTTTTTTTTTGACTTTTTAAATTTTTATTTAATTTTATTTTTAATTATTTTTTTAAAAATTTATTTTCCCTTTTGTTGCCCTTGTTTATCGTCGTCATTGTTGTTGTTACTGCTGTAGTTGTTATTGGATAAGACAGAGAAAAATCCAGAAAGGAGGGGAAGACAGAGAGGGGAGAGAAAAGATAGACACCTGCAGACCTGTGAAATGAACCCTTTGCAGGTGGGAAGCTGGGGGCTCAAACTGGGATCCGGATTCTGGTCCGTTTGCTTTCCGCCATGTGCACTTAACCCGCTGCACCACCCCCTGGCTCCCTAAAGCCTCATTCTTTTTTTTTTTAATTTAAATTTAAATTTTTATTATTTCCCCCTTTTTTATTTAAGAAAGGAGACATTAACGAAACCATAAGATAAGAGGGGTACAGTTCCACACAATTCCCACCACCGGATTTCCATATCCCATCCCCTCCCCTGATAGCTTTCCCACTATCTCTCTGGGAGTATGGACCCAGGGTCCTTGTGGGTTGCAGAAGGTGGAAGGTCTGGCTTCTGTAATTGCTTCCCTGCTGAACATGGGTGTTGACTAGTCGATCCATACTCCCAGTCTGCCTCTCTCTTTCCCTAGTGGGGTGGGATTCTAGGGAATCAGAGCTCCAGGACACATTGGTGGGGTTGTCTGTCCAGGGAAGTCTGGTCGGCATCATGCTAGCATCTGAAACCTGGTGACTGAAAAGAGAGTCAACATACAAAGCCAAACAAATTGTTGACCAATCATGAACCTAAAGGCTGGAATAGTGCAGATGAAGCATTGTGGGGGGTTACTCCATTTTGTAGATAGCAAGTAGGCATATTTTAGTTATATTCCAAAGGGCCTGTGGCTATACTAGTTTTTTTTTTTTTTTTCTTTTTTTCCCTGAGCCTGAAATCTTATATACAGGTGGATCCAAGTTATTGTCTGGGGGGATGATGTCATGGCTGGAAAAAGGACCAGAAAGCTGGATCAGGGAAGAGAGTAGCTGCCTAATATGGGAAAGGGGTATAAATATTGTTGACTGTAAAAAGCCTCATTCTTAATCTAAGATCTTTCTATCTACCAAGTGTATTTTTACAAAAATTGATACGAGAATCATATTTTTTACTCTTTTGGAATTATCATTTGCCACAACAGAGTTTGCATGTTGTGTATGTCTCAAAATGTGTCATTGTCTCCCTGTGCAGCCTAAGCCCTTCTAGATAGCAAGTCAGGACATCTACTGCTTTATCTACCTAAGGATAAAACTCTTGATGGTTTGAGAAGGTCATGGTTATGGTATTTGTCAAGTACTAGTGGAGTGACCTGGCAAACACAAATGCACAGACTGCATGCATTTATTCTCTGCATATTCCTGGTCCTTCCATTCTCCCACACTTGAGATTTCCTTCCCTGTAGTTTCACAAATATCTAAAATTTCCATAAATTTACTTTCTAAGGGATATATTGTAGGTAAACAGGCTTTGCTGGACCAGCAGTTCACTGAGCTAGAACCTCAAGGGAACATGATAAAAATGAAAGATTTCATGAATAACAAAATGAAAAGACAAAAGTCACCCAGGAAAGGTTAGTCAGCTTTAATCACAAGTGCAAACATGGCTCCATTCAAACAGACTCATGTATTCCTTGACAGGGTTACAGCAGGTTTGCTTAACATTTTCCAAAGAATCAGATCTCATACTTACTAGTTGTTGCTACCTCAGGAGCAAATCTAATGGAAATGCTTACCTCCTTACTTTTACTGTAATCCTCTAAATCTCTGTTATTTCAATTGCCATAATAATCACCCCCCAATCCTGTTTGCATTCCTTATATAATTCATTGCCACTTGCCTTCAAATTTCAGCACAAATACCATCAAATGGAGGGGGTTGATGACCCTGGCTCAGTAGCCCTTTGGCTTGCAAGTGCTCTCAGGTGTCCTGTCTTAGCATTTCTCACTCCTGTTACACTAGCTTTTGTTACCTGCACCCCCCCCCCCCATCTTACTGAACCAGGTCTCAGAAGCTACCCTTATAGTTCCAATGACTTGTACACAGAAAACCCTAAGTAAATGCGAACAATATCATAGTTCATCATCTTTCTTTTTTTTTTTTTTTTAATGGAGACAGAGTGAAAGAGCAAATAACACTAAACTTGGCACTAGCTATGTTCACTTAAACCTCTGCGCTACCGCCCAACCCCATCTTTTCTTTTTAAGAAGTAGATTGGTTAGTTGGAGTGTGCCCCAGGGCCTGCAGCATTGTTATCAACAACAGGGCCTATTAGGAGTTCAGATTTATGGGACTACTTGAGATGAAGACTCTCTAATGTGTGGCTCACAAATTTCTATCTTAACAAAGATTCCTACCTGATCCTAATGATCACTAATTTGAAACCATGCAGCTCGGGTGGAGGGTCGATAGCATAATGGTTATGCAAACAGACTCTCATGCCTGAGGCTCCAAAGTCCCAGGTTCAATCCCCTGCACCACCATAAGCTAGAACTGAACAGTGCTCTGGTTAAAAAATAATAAAAATAAAAATTGAAAATGTGCAGATATAAAACTTTCTAAAGGGTTAGCTGTCCTTCTTGGTAAGAAAATTAATTAGTTTTGCAAGAGTTGTCAGTAGATCAGAGCTTCTAAAAATTTAGCTGCCTTCCTCTTCCCTCAGGCGGCTTAGGTGACCCCCCCCACAATGGTCCGCTACTCGCTTGACCCAGAAAACCCAACAAAATCATGCAAGTCCAGAGGCTCCAACCTCCGCGTGCATTTCAAGAACACTCAAGAAACTGCCCAGGTCATCAAAGGCATGCATATCCTAAAAGCCACCAAGTATCTGAAGGATGTCACTCTACAGAAGCAATGTGTGCCATTCCGTTGTTACAATGGTGGCGTTGGTAGGTGTGCCCAGGCCAAACAATGGGGCTGGACTCAAGGTCGTTGGCCCAAGAAGAGTGCTGAGTTTCTGCTGCATATGCTTAAAAACACAGAGAGCAACGCTGAACTTAAGGGCCTAGATGTAGATTCCCTGGTCATTGAACATATCCAGGTGAACAAAGCCCCGAAGATGAGGCGCCAAACTTACAGAGCTCTCCCTGCCACATTGAGATGATCCTCACTGAAAAAGAGCAGATTGTCCCTAAACCGGAGGAGGAGGTTGCACAGAAGAAAAAGATATCCCAGAAGAAACTAAAGAAACAAAAACTTATGGCCCGGGAATAAATTGAACATAAAATAAATATAAAAAAAAATTTAGCTGCATAAAGTCACCAGGAGAGCACTTTATAATACAAGAGTCTTGGGCTTCTACCTTTGAGATCATAACTAGCAGGTTTGGGTCGGGTCTTAGTGGTTTATATTTTTGTCAAGTTGCACAGTGATTCTTCTTGTCCCTGAACCATATATTGTGTAGCCAAGACAAATAGTGAGAAAGCTATCAGTTAATTCCACAAAATTCTACAAAAGCTACACTCCATCTAGTGAGAGCATCAGGAAAGCTCAGTGAACAGAGGAGGGCTTTCTTTTCTTTTCTTTCTTTCTTTCTTTTTTTTAAATTTTTGTTTTTCTATGAGAAAGTCAGTGGCTGGGGCTAGGTGGTAGTGCACCTGGTTAAGTGCACACATTATAGTGCACAAGGATCTGGGATCAAGCCCCTGGTTCCCAGCTGCAGGGGGATGTTTCATGAGTGGTGAAGCAGGGCCACAGATAGCTCTCTGTTTCTCTCCCTGTCTATCTCCTCTCAGTTTTTCTTTGTATCTATGAAATAATAAATAAAAATATAATTAAAAGTTATTTTTAAAAAAGAAAACCAGTGGTAGCACCAGACTCTTTGCTGTTTAAAAATAGCATAAAGGTACTATGAGCAAATTCTTTTCTGTAGCTTCAAAAGGCAACTGTTGGATAGGACAGAGAGAAATGGAGAGAGGAGGGGAAGACAGAAAGGGAGAGAGAAAGATAGACACCTGCAGGCCTGCTTGACCGTCTGTGAAGTGACTCCCCTGTAGGTGGGGAGCTGGGGGCTTGAACTAGGATCTTACGCCAGTCCTTGCGCTTTGTGCCACCTGCGCTTAACCTGCTGCGCTACCGCCTGACTCCCCTGAATTATATTCTTGAGTACTGCAGCCCCATCAAAGAAAATCATGGACTAAAAATAAGGTGAAAATTTCCCAGGCACATTGTTTTCCTTGTGAGTGAACAGGGAAAAGTATCTAACATTGAGTAGACCTGCTGTCTGTTCACTGTTATAGATACTAAACCTCTCTGAATGTCTGTCCTTATTCATCTGTGAAGCAGAATTAAGAGCACATACCCCAGTGCCTCTGTAAACAGTGCTACCAAGGTGGTTCATGGGTTGGAAACACCAGCATTTCCTGGGGAATCTGTTAGAAATGTCAGTTCTCACTCTCTACCCCAGAGCAGTTGAATCATGACAGCTAAAGGTGTGGCTTGGAATCTGTGCTTTCATGAGCCTTGTAACAGAGTCTTAAGAACATTACAGTTTAGGGGGTTAGGAGGTGGTATACCTGGCTGAACGTACATGTTACCATGCACAGTGACTGAGCCTCCAGTCCCCTCTCCCCACCTGTAGTGGGGGATGCTTCATAAGTACTGAAGCAAGCCTACAGGTGTTTATCTTTCTCCTTCTCTATCTCATCCTTCTGTCTCAGTTACTATCTGTCCTATAAAATAAAATAGAAAGGAAAAAAAAAGGAAAAACTGGTCACCGGGAGTGGTGGATCCATAGTGTTGATACTGAGCCCCAGGGATAACCCTGGTGGCAATAAAAACAAACAGACTGTACTGCTTCAAATGCTGGCTTTGCCACTTGCTTTGCATTCTTAGGCAAGATGTGCAGCCTCTCTGTGAATCATTTATTTCTTTTGAAGGATGATTGTTGTTGTAAGGCTTGAATAAATTAACACATGTAAAGGAGTTGTCAGAGATCTGATCTGTATGAATCAACAAATTGTATTATTAGTAGACAACAATATTGCTATTTTTTAAATATTTATTTATTTATTCCCTTTTGTTGCCCTTGTTTTATTGTTGTAGTTATTATTGATGTTGTTGTTGGATAGGACAGAGAGAACTAGAAAGAGGAGGGGAAGACAGAGAGGGGGAGAGAAGGATAGACACCTGCAGACCTGCTTCACTGCTTGTGAAGCAACTTCCCTGTAGGTGGGGAGCCGGGGGCTTGGACCAGGATCCTTAAGCTGGTCCTTGTGCTTTGCGCTGCCTGCGCTTAACCTGCTGCGCTACTACCTGACTCCCAACAACAATATTATTATTAGGTAACAAATTGTATTAAAGAGGGCCAGCAAGCTAGCTCACCTGAATTGTCTATGTTTTGTCATGCATATGACCTAAGTTCAAGCCTGGATCCTGTTGCACTGAAGGCTTTGGTGCTATACTACCTTCTCTCTCTCTCTGAAAAAGTCAAGTAGTGAAATCCTTGTGATAATAGTATATAAAGATAGGTAGATAGCAGGCAGCAGGCCAATGCTATACCATTTGTATAATATAATAATGTTTATATAATTATTGTCTTATTAATGAGGTCATGATGCTTTTTCTTTTCTTCATTTTTAACTTATCACAAGAGCTTCATGATCCTGACTTTTTCAGATAGAGAGATATAGAAGTAGAGAGGAAGGGACAGACACCACAGCACTGAAGTTTCTCCCAATGCTATTGGAGCAGTACTCGAACCTGGGTTTTGACACATGGCAAAACACACACCTGTCCAGGTTTGCTATCTTACAGGCTTATGGTTGATTTCTTAATGCTTTTCTTTATATTTTTTTCCAGAAATTAATATTTTCTGGTTGTAAAATCAGAAAAAGAAATTATAAAAATTATTTCTGTTAAAGGAAGAAAAATGTTAGGAACTGAGTTTGGTGAAGTATTATGATTCATTATTATGTGGGACTTCATGGGCCTCCCTGTACCCATGCTTTTGTCCTTACAAGCGAGCATAACTCTCATTAGCTTCTAAACATGTTTGTGAGTTTTGTCATTCCCATGTAATCAACCAAGAACAACTTAGGCCTCATCACACATAGGCATGGACTTTCAATGACTGAATGGATTGAGTTGTTCTCCCTCCTACCTTATATCTGTGTAATCTCTAGATAAATAAACCCAAGCTAGCCAGTGGGCCATGATACAGACTCTGTGAAACACAGATAAGTCATCATAGGTAAGATGACTCTAGATCATCAAGCTCCTACGTGGTTGTTAAAAAATGCTAACCCAGCAATTTAAGAGACAAGCTGGTGTTGGGAAAACTATCCAGTTAAAACTTAGCCCAAATTGCTGATCTATAGGATGAACTCAATAAATGAATGTACAAAAACAACTACATTTAGGGATTACTAGTTATGCAATAAACTCTAACTGATATACTAGGTAGAACCTCAAGAGTTTTCTATGGTATAATCATTACTTCTGCTCTATACCCAGCAGCCAAATTTCTTTTCACTCTTTTATGTTAAGAGTTTTACAGACAGTTGGACCATCAGTATGAGTAAGCAGCAGGCAGTAAATAGAGCAGAAAGAAAGCATGCTTGGAAGCCACATCAGTGATGGAAGGCGCTGTTTTCACATCCTTTAATAGAAGAAAATAGGCCAAGAGAATAAAAACAAAGGAGCTTGAATTAAAATAAAATTTTCATATGGCATCTCAGGAACAACCAGTGATTCTATTCTTAGACTTTTCCTTCACTGAAGCTGGAATTTATTTCCAGTTTAATGTCTATCTTGCTCAAAAATGGAATACTAAAGTTATGGTTCAGGACAGGAGGAGGGTCATTGATAAAGTGCTGTCATCAAATTTCACTTGGGAGCCTAAACATATCAATGGGTGGACTCAAAGGTCATCACTGACCTGCCAAAGTGATTTCTAATTTACTGATAGAGACAGAGAGCTTGAGAAGGGAGGAGGAGGGAGAAAGGGAAGGCAAGAGAGATACCTGCAGCACTGTTTCACCACTGTGAAGCTTTCCCTCTGCAGGTGGGGACCAGGGGTTTGCACCTGGGTCCTTGCACACTGTAATGTGTGTGCTTAACCAGGTGTGCCACTGCACTCTGGCAAAGTGATTTTAAATGGCATCTCTCTCTCTTTTTTGCCTCCAGGGTTATTGCTGGGGCTTGATGCCTGCACTACGAATCCACTACTCCTGGTAGCCATATTTTTCTCCATTGTTGTTGCTGCTGCCCTGTAGGACTGAGAGAAATTGAGAGAGGAGGGGAAGACAGAGAGGAGCAGAGAAAGATTGACACCTGCAGACCTGCTTCACTGCTTGCGAAGCGAACCCCCTGCAGGTGGGGAGCCGGGGCCTCGAACTGGGATCCTTGAGCTGGTCCTTGCGCTCATCACTATGTGCCCTGTGCCCTTAATCCGATGTGCTATCGCTTGGGTCCCCAATGGCATCTCTTTATTTCCCTGCTGATAACCACTGATTAATGGGTACGGAGATACAACATTCTGGTTGAATTAAGGTATTCTCAGCAGCTTCATCCACCCTTTGGAGAGTAACAAAGCTTTTCCCATTAGCTATCAAGAAAGTATTTATTCGGGAGTCGGGCGGTAGCACAGCAGGTTAAGCGCCGGTGGCACAAAGCGCAAGGACCAGCTTAAGGATCCTGGTTTGAGCCCCCGGCTCCACACCTACAGGGGAGTCGCTTCACAGACAGTGAAGCAGGTCTGCAGGTGTTTATCTTTCTCTCCCCCTTTGTCTTCCCCTCCTCTCTCCATTTCTCTCTGTCCTATCCAACAACAATGACATCAATAAAAACAACAATAACTACAATAAAACAACGGCAACAAAAGGGAAAATAAATGTTAAAAAAAAGAAAGTATTCATTTCTAAATTGTGGGTCAAATTGATTTTAGTGAGATTAATTTGACTATTTTGAGCATCTACAAATAGCTTAGTAGACACAAAGTTGATTCATTGCATATCAGAGAGTATCTAACCTCTTCATATGTGCTTATCCCCACAATAACCCTATTATCAGTCTCTATGCTTGAAGACGCTGAGGAACAGGCATGTTAAATAATTCCCTTTTAGATCTGATATCAGAGGATGGACCATTAACCCAACATTCGATCACATCCATTTACCAAGACAATGACAGAGACATGGGTGTTGGGGGCGGGGCAGGGCGGGTGTTGAAGAAATACTGTGACTGACTGACTAAATGAGCCCTGATAGGAGTGTTGTACTCAGGGGCTGGTAATACTCCCAGAGAATGAATATTAATGATGAACACTGATTTATTCTCCTCGTCTTTTCCTATCTTTTTACTTAAAAAGCTACTCAGAATATTAATTCTTATTAGATTTCAAGGGAGCTATAAAACTCTTCACAGGTTAAAAACCAATCTAGTAGGAAGTTTAGGAGAGATGTCTGGGAAGTAAACTTTCTCAGCAAGTATGTATGTTTCCTGCAGAGTCTCTTTTGGATTGTATCAATATATGGAACTTAAAAAGATTCTGGACAGGGAGTCAGTCGGGTGGTAGCACAGCAGGTTAAGCGCACAAGCAAAAACACTGGCCTAAGGATATGGGTTAGAGCCCCTGGCTCCCCACCTGCAGGGGAGTCGCTTCACAGGCAGTGAAGCAGGTCTGCAGGTGTCTTTCTCTCCCCCTCTCTGTCTTCCCCTCCTCTCTCCATTTCTCTCTGTCCTATCCAACAACGATGACATTAATAACAATAAAAACAAGAGCAACAAAAGGGAAAATAAATAAATAAATATAAAAAAATTAAAAAAAAAACTGGACTTGGTGGATGACAAATGTAACCCCTCATACACGGCTGCTCCTGCCATTGTGGCTTGCCTCTTTCTTTTCTTCTCTCTGTTTTAACCAAATAACAAAACTTCCTGAACTTTAATACTTTGGTAGTCATAGTTTCAGAGAGTGCTTTTTGTTAGGCTCTCAAGCTCAAATGAGCATTTGTTCTCCTGGAATATAATTTGATAGTTAATCAATAATTTGAAGAAAGGAACTGTGTGTTACCTGTTCTACTTCTCAGTAAATAAGTTGGCCACTTTTGTCTTTATTTTTCCCTCACTCACACAACTGTAGCAATGTACAAACCACATACAGTTTTTTTCCTCTAAAGTATAAAAATTCAATTTAAGACTGTACTTTACTTTTATTAACAATTTTTGGAGAAAGGGACAGTACACTTCCCCATCATTTCATTTGTTCCCAAGACTAGAATCCAGGACTTCGTGCATATAAGTCATGTGTTCTACTATTGAGTCATCCCTCTGGCCCTGAAACTGTCACTGAAACATAACAGTTTAGTATCATTTTGTTCCCAGGAAACCACTGGAATTATTTTTCCCAGCAGACGTCATAGTCAAGTGATGACAACATATTCAAGCATAAAATAAATTCCAGTGAGCTACACTAATGCAATACTTTGATAAATGCAATACTTTGAAGCCATAGATTGAGAGATAGTGCTTTTCTTAAGACTCTCAAACTCAAATGAACATTTGTTCTCCTGAAATATAATTTGATAGTTAATCTAATCTTAAAATCAGAAACTTCCTTTGCATTACCAAACTTCTGATGTAAAAAGAGGGCAGATCTGGGGCTGAGCGGTGGTGCACTCGAATAAACATAGTGCTAGCCTTCCAGCATGCAGTGGATTTGTTTCTGAGAATCTGGGTGAATACAGCACTGTAAATCAATTCCTACTTTAAGAGCACAGTGGGAGTTAACTATTTAAAGGTATTTTGAAGCAAACCTGTAGACAAGGAGAAGTTCCTAGTCTAACAAGCCTCCCCGGCTAACTCACTCTATTTATAAAAACTGGGTGTTATTTCTTGTCACAAGACTACTTAGTCTTACTCAGGAAAGCCATGATTATTGTAGAGGACCACAGAGGTGCCCTTCCCAGATTCCTGTCACTCTTTACTGGCAAGTGCTGCACCATCTCCCTGGGTACTGAACCTGCTATGGCTCACAGTTTACACTTGTGATTTCTGATCCCCACCCATCCATGGTTGGCTGGGGCCACCTCCCCTAACATACTTGGGACTGACAAACCCCTACAACCTGTGCTGGCCTGTGAAAGGGTTTCCAGACTTATGTCCTCCTTGCTTCAAAACTGAATGAAGGGGGGTTGGGCGGTAGTGCAGCGGGTTAAGCGCACATGGCGTAAAGTGCAAGGACCAGCGTAAGGATCCCGGTTCAAGCCCGGGCTCTCCACCTGCAGGGGAGTTGCTTCACAAGCAGTGAAGCAGGTCTGCAGGGGTCTATCTTTCTCTCCCCCTCTCTGTCTTTCCTATCTCTCTCTATTTCTCTCTGTCCTATCCAACAATGAATGACATCAACAACAATAATAACCACAACAAGGCTACAACAACAAGGGCAACAAAAGGGGAAAAAAATGGGCTCTAGGAGCAGTGGATTCATGGTGCAGGCACAGAGCCCCAGCAATAACCCTGGAGGCAAAAAAAAAAAAAAAAACCTGAATGAAGTGGTGACTGGGAGTAGTGGAGCAACTGGTTGAGTGTACATGATACAAAGGATCCAGGTTTAAGCCCCAAGTCCCCATCTGCAGGAGAGAAGCTTTGTGAGTGGTGAAGCAGTGCTACAAGTGTCTCTCCCCCTTCCCTTTTGACTTCTGTCTCTACCCAATAAATAAAAAAAAAAAAAGAAGGAATAGTTAAAAACCAAAAAAACTGGATGAACTTTGATATATTCTGCCTTCTGGAGCTCCCCATGGAATTAGGCTGAACATAGTCTTCAGGTGGGACTTGAACTTGTTGCAATCTTTCCCATCTGCTTTTCTGGTATCTTTATGGGCTACACTTGAGTTTCCTCCCTTTCCCTAATCACTTGCACACCAATTCCAGGGCCACCAGGCAACCTTGTTTCTATCTGCTTGCATTCACTCCAGGCTGAGAGAACAACAGTGAGAGTTCTCTTGTGGACCCACCTGATGATGCTAACTCGCTGATCACCTCTGTATAGCTGGAAGGCTCTGGTAAAGCAGCTTAGCTCTCTAGCTCTAAATGTCTTCATCTTAGCCACATCTCCAAGCTGCAGTTGCCTCCTAGCAGGCTCCTTGTTTCCACTCTTGCTCTACTACAGAATGATTTTAAGAAATCAGATCTCTACACTGATCTTCTTTAAACCCCCAACTGTTACTCAGGGCCTTTCCTTTTCCTGTGCTCTCAAGCAAAAGCTAGACTGCTCAACAGACCCTGACGACTGGTCCTTCTGGCCTCATTTCTCACCACCATTCTACTGCCCATTTTTGCCCAAGGACTGACATCAGTCTTGCTCCTACAGGGTTTGGTACCAACAGTCTGAAATACTTCCCCCATGACTTTCTTAAAGGTCCTTCCCCTCATCAGGATCTTAGCTGTCATCTCCTCAGAGAGCCCTTCCAGTACCTCCATCTCTCATTACCCCTTCACCCCCCCTCCCCCCAATTTAATCTCCTGTGTGGCTCTCATCTCTGTCTAATGTTGTTCTTGTTCCTTGCTCAGCTCTTCCTATTAAGATGCCATCTCCATGACAGGAGACTTTGCCTGATATGATCTTCCCAGTCATGTCACTTGGTATGCAGTAGGTGCTCAGTAAATGTGACAGGAAGAGGGAGGAGGGGTGGTTGGCAGTTCTAAACTTGCAAGATGAGGATCCATAGTGCACAATCCAGCCCAAGCCTCTGAGGAGAGGTTCGAGAGGCATCGGCAGTTTACATATAAATCTCAAAAGACACCACACTTCCCCTTAAAGTATGGTCCAACTCTGACCAAAGATTTTGCTGCTCTTTTTGGCTCAGACAGCCCAGCTTGACCAGGACTCACTATGTTCTGGTCTCTGCCACTCCACTGGCTCCACTGAGTGGGCATAACAGCCTCAGATCAAAGACTGTGGGGCTTTCCCAATTCTCTTCACAGAAGCCTTTCTAAAGCTTATGTTCAGTGACCCCCACCCCAAGCCCACAGTGATTGCTGACTCCATAGAGTGATTGAAGTCATTCACATGACGCCCCACGTCTCTAACAGCAAACACTGAAAGTCAGATCCTCTAAAGCTCTTGCCTGCTCTTTCAGCATTTTGCCTCTTTTGTAGTGATGATTATGGATTGAGGCAATCAAGGCCAGAAAAACACCAGTGGGTTTTTAACTCTGGCAGGCGGGTGGGTCTGAAAAACATCAGAATTATCCAGTTCAGAAAGCTGGCCACTGAGTAGTGGTCAAATGGGAGGTCTCTGGCTGTGTGATGTAGGTCCAGTGGCTCTGTTGGACAGGGGCATATAGATAGCTAAAGGAAATTAAATCCGGCTCCCCCCAATTCTGGGAAGCAGAGTTCTAAAAGGACTCTCCAGATTCCTACCTCTCTGGCATACATACTCTGTGCTTAATCTCCTTCCACAGCTTGTGGGAAACATTTGTGAATATGATGTCACTCTGTGATTAGGTTTTGTTATATGGAAAACATAAAAGAATTCCACAACTAAGGTCCCCAGTCAGTTGACTTCTAAAGACACAAAAGGGAGATTACAGGGGGTGGGGGGTGAGGTGGGAGGGTGGGGGGGGAGGGCTTTTCCTAATCAGGTGAAAAGATAGATCTGACCTTTCCAGAAGAAAAAGACTCTTCTGCAGACCTTGAAGAAATAGAATTGTGTTCTGTGATGTTGTGAAAGGACTTTGTGCAGGGACTATGCTGAAAGGAACTGACAGTAGTCCCCAGCTGGCAGTCAGCCAGGAAACAGTAGGCTCAAGTTGTTGAGTTTCACCTACAACTTGAATGAGCACAGCAGCACATTTCAGGCTCCAGATGATTATGAAGCTTTTGGTGACCTCTGGGAGGGGAGCAGCTTCTAAGACCCTGGTCAAATATCACAACTATGTTGTGCCCAGACTTGAAGTCCATGGCAGGTGTGAGGTATAAATGTGTGGTACATTAACCCACTAGGTTTGTGGTGACATTATTATATATACCCAGGCTCCAAAAGGGGCCCTCTCTAGGGCCCTGATGCCATCTCTATGAAATCAGAGGCTTCCAAACCTATTTTGTTCTCCTGTCCTTAAGGCCTTTGACTCAAGGTTATTCAGGTTTCAGTAATACCTCTCCACTGATTGGTAGTGCCACTCCAGGGTATCCCAAATGCCCTTCAATGAATAAAAATTGAGAGGGTCAGGGTGAATAGTAAGTGACTTCATATACTTAAAGCCCTTGGTTTGTAGTTTTTTGTTTTTTTGTCATTATTGTTGAGCATCACTGCTCTGGGCAGACTATTCCAACAAGACGTAAAGAAACAGAGAGCTAGAAAGATGAGGGATAGGGAAAAGAAAGATACCATAGCACTAAAGTTTCCCCCAATGTGGTAGGGACTTGGTGCAAATCTGGGTTGTGTGCTTGGCAAAGCCGGTGCACTATGCAATTGAGCAGTTTTGGCAACCCTATAGTTACTTCCTCAAAATAATTCTTTTTTTCAAAAGTTTATTTTATTATTATTTATTTATCTTAAAATTTTATTAGTGATTTGATATTGATTTACAGAATTACATGTCAACACGGATATGATTCCATACCGTTCCCACCACCAGAGTTCTGAACCCCCAATCCCTCCATTGTAAGCTACAGCAGTTCTCCTAAGGTTGCAGACATGGTTTAACTATCATCTCTACAACTGTCTGTCTACACTTGTACTTAATTGCCCCTTTTTCTTCAGGGTCTTGTCCTCTCTTCCCTGCCAAGCCACACACACTGCTACTTCATCTAAATGTCCCTCCCTTTTTCCTCCTCTCTCTGGGTGCTGATGGAGCTGGAGTTTAGAGCCCTCTTATCCTCTTCCTCCTATCACTTCTTCCCCACTGAGAGTCTGGATCAAAATTGTCTCCTGGATAATTCTCTACTGCTTGTTTCCCAGCCTATAGTCATCTAGACAAGTTGAGCCTAGTTTGTATTTTGAGGTGCAACCCTGTCACTCTCTCTGGGTTCTCTTTGCTTTGTTTATCTTCAGAGCATTTAATTGCCTGAAATGTCACATATGATGCGTTTGTGGATTTTATGTATAAATATAAAACCTAACTGTTCTGGAATGTTGCAGGTAAAGGTTGAGTAGACAAAAAGAAGAAGAGGGCTAAAACGAGGGAATTATTAACCTTTTGCTTTTTCTTGAGAAACTCCAGACCATGTCAGGTTCAGATGTGATTGGACAGTTATTATTTCTAAAAAGAGGGTGTATTTGTGTGTGTGTGTGTGTGGGGGTATCAGTGGCAGCTGTCCTCTCTCCAGTTTTCAGGTAGATCTGTTGAAATTGGATTTTACCTTTGAAAGTCCAGGGTAAATGTCAGTTTTTACTAACACTTAGGTTTCTGCATTTTTGAAGGCAGTTTTTAATGAGGAATTAAAAAAAATTATTTCAAGCATTATTCTCAGATAGATGCTTAGGTATACCTGAAGTCTGAAGCTACTCCTTGAAATAATTGTCCTCTACCTGCATTGCTGTCTGTCACAAACTTCAGAGAATGATTGCCTAGAGTTCAGCTCTGGCCTCCATGGTCAAGTTGTAGACAAACTCTGAACACTACCACTCTTGACCCAGTCTCTGTCAGTGGATATTTCTTTGATGGTGGAAATAAAGTTAGCCTATGCTGTTCATTACAGAAGCCTGACCACATTCAGTCACTGAAAGGTGACTTGTGTGGCCAAAGACCTGGTTTATTTATTTATTTTTTCAAATTTAAATAGTTACATTTGGCCTGTGGTTTGGTATTAGACAGTGTCGTACATTTTTTTTCCTTGTGTATTTCTGTCATTACCAGAGACATATCTATTTGCTGTTCATTTTTCACATTAGAATCTAAGCTCCATGTGGGCAGGATTTCAGTTTTGTTCTCTACTGTATCTCTGTTCTGTAGCTTAGTACTGAGCACTCAGTAGGTGCTCATTCAATAATGACTGAATCTGTACAGAAGCAGATGAACCCAGTATGAGACAGAGTGCACAGAAGAATTAGAAATTGGCAGACCTATGGGAGGTCAGTGCAAAGGACAGCTGAGGAAGTATTAAGTATGACCTGAGCTGTAATCTTGATTTTGACAAAATTTTGCTATGCTACCTTGCATAATGTGATGAGGTTTCTGGGTTTTGTTATCTGTTGAGAGTTTAAACCACTCTAGGCTGTTGATGCCTCAGGGCCCATTATGGGTGCCAAACAGCCTGCAGGGGTGTGGGAACTGACACTCACCCGTTTTGTGAGGGCATGCCCTAGATAACAGCCCTCTCAGAGTCACAGGCAAATCTAGTCTGCTGATACAACTCCCAAAAGCCCTTGTGAGCAAGTCTCCACGGTCTCCAATGCTTTCCCTTAATGTGCCTCTTAGATAAGACTCTGGGAAGTTTACCAAAATCCTAGTCTACTTGGCTTTAAATAACCAATCTGAATTTAGCCCAGGAATGGCAAAGCACTTCACCCCTGGAACCTATTGAAAGCATATGTCCAAGATCTTGTAACTCTCTCTACCTGTACCCTAGGGGTCTCCAAAGTTTACCTTATTCAGGGTCACCCAGATATTTGAAGATAAAATATGCCCATTTGGTTTGATCTGCTACATTACATTTTTGGGGATTGGAGCACTTAAGGTTTTTCTTTATAAATGATTCCTGAGGGTCAGGCGGTAGAGCAGCGGGTTAAGCGCACATGGTGTGAAGCACAAGGACCTGGTTCGAGCCCCTGGCTCCCCACCTGCAGGGGGGTTGCTTCACAAGCAGTGAAGCAGGTCTGTAGGTGTCTATCTTTCTCTCCCCACCTCTGTCTTCCCCTCCTCTCTTGATTTCTCTCTGTTCTATCCAACAGCAATGATAGCAACAACGATAAACAACAAGGGCAACAAAAAGGGAAAAATAGCCTCCAGGAGCAGTAGATTCATATCATAGTGCAGGTACTGAGCCCCAGAGATAACCCTGAAGGCAAAAAAAAAAAAAGAAAGAAAGAAAAGAATAAATGATTCCCAGATTAAAAAAAAATGGAAGCAAGCAAACAAAAAACTTGTTTGTTTACTTATTTATTTGCTTTTGTGGTGCCAGGACCCACGCATGCACCCTACCACCACTCCCAGGACAACTTTCTCATTCTTTCTGTTTTAGATAGAGGAAGTAGGGAAGGAAGGAAGGAAAGTAGGAAGGAAAAAAAGAAGGAAGGGAGGTAGGAAGGGAGGAAGAAGGAAGGAGGGAGGGAGTGAAAACTGGAGCACTGCTGTACCATCCACAGAGCTACCCCTGTGTTGTGATGTTCCCATTTAGTGTCAAGGCTCAAACCCAAGACCTCATGCATGGTAAGATGCTCTGCTGGGTGAGCTATCTCCTGGTTCTTTAAATTTCAAATTTATTTTCTGTTTTTGTCCTGTGAAGGGTGGAGAGAAGCAGCCATTCTCCGTTGTTGGCTTCAGAGTGCTAGGAGTGGCATCGATACTGATGCTACAGAAGGACCTTGGGGGCAATGGTTCTTCAAAACAATTCTCATGAAGTTGGCTACTTCAGCTCTAAAATGGTGCTAAGCAACATTCTCCTCACACCCCCACCCGCGTCTCTCTATATTTTGCCACCTGGAAGCTGAAGTTATGTGTTTACTGCTGCAGGATTCTCTCTGAAACTGTGAATGCTGCTGCCTCCCTCCCACTCTCCTGCTGGCAGGTTGGAATTAATTATTCTTTCTCTTGCCTATCCCATGGCATTTTATTTCTAAAATATTAATGACATTAAGTTGGGACTTGCCATCTTGGTCTGATGCTTAAAAGCAAACCACTTGGTTCTATTTGTTTGAGGCCCAGGGGTGAAATAAGCCCTAAAGTCACAAGGTGTCATAAAGAGATGGCTCTTCAGTAGGAGCCAGAGGAAGCAGGGCCTAGTGAAGTTCCTCACAGATGCTGGTTAAAGGAGCAAAGAGCATGTGTGGGTGTGAGTTGGAGGGTGTTTAGAGACCCAAAGATTTGATATGTAAAAGGACTAGAGAAAGTGACCACAGTATCTAAGGTGAGGAGGCCTTTAAGATTGATGGACAGCTTCCATTCCTGAGAAAAGTTTAAAATTATGTAGGTCAGGGGCTGGGTGGTGGCATACCTGGTTGAGTGTACATGTTACGATGTGCAAAGACCTGGGTTCAAGCCCCCAGTCCCCACCTGCAGGGGGAAAGCTTCCTGAGTGGTGAAACAGTGATGGAGGTATCTCGCTGTCTCCCTCCCTCTCTGTCTCCCCCTTCCTCTCAATTTATGGCTGTCTCTAGCCAATAAATAAATAAAGGTAATCAAAAAAACCAAAACAAAACTCTGTAGGGTAGCCTGGGAGGAGCACAGTGGCTAGAAGGCTGGACTTGAAAGTATTAGGTCTTGGTTGATCCCTGGTATCTCATATGCCAGAGTGATGTTCTGGTTCTCTCTTCTCTTTTGAACATTAATAATTAAATCTTTGGAGAAAAAACCCTAAAGGGGCAGGACTCAATTCCAAATATCTAATTTTAGAACAAGAGAATAAGAAATTGGAGCTACAGGGACCAGGTGGTGGCACACCTGGTTAATTGCACACATTACAGTGTACAAGCCCCTGGTTCCACCTGCTGGGGGAAAGCTTCAGGAGTAGTGAAGTAGAGCTTCAGGTATCTCTCTGTCTCTCTCCCTCTCCCCAACCCTCATTTTCTCTCTGTCTCTGTCCAATAATAAGTAAATTAAAAAAGAAAATAAAAAAGGATTTGGGGAGGCAATGAAAGGACATGAGAAGGATTTGATGAAATGGTGGTACAGAGGCATGCTGGGACTTCTTTCAAACTAGCAGGAGAACAGAATGCTTCATCTAACTGGAGTGGGATTATAGAGGATGGAGTTTAATCTTGAAAGTGAACCTGGTTAAGGAATTTCAAGTGATTCATGTAATCTCACCTCACTCAGTTTTCTTAGTGAAGCAAAACTAATAATACCCTGCAGGCTGTTATGGGAATCAAATAAGAAGATAAAACAAACAAACAAACAAAACCAGACTGCCTGCCACTAAGTTGAATAATATACCCAGAAGGAACTCAGTGATGGTGCTGAATAAATGAAGGGTTAAAATATTAGTGCACTGATGCTAAGACAGCTGTGTGATGTCTGGTATGTCTGGCATGTTTGGAGATGACATTTTGCAAAACTGAAGTAGCTACTCCTGCCACTCCACCTGTATTTCCAATTTTTTTTTTTTAAATCTTTTTATTTTATTATTGGATTGAGACAGAAAGAAATTAAGAGGGGAGTGGGAAATAGAGAGATGGAGAGACACCTACAGCTCTAATTCACCATTTATGAAGCTTTTCCCCTACAGGTGGGGACCAGGGGCTTGAACCTGGGTCTCTGTGCACATTAGTGTGTACACTTAACCAAGTGTGCCACCACTTGACCCCCTGTATTTCTTTAGCATTAACCTTTTCTGTATATTCCAGGATTCTTTCCTGTAAGCACCCAAGGCTTGCTACCTTAAGGGCTTCCTTGGTCTCTAGTTATAGGAGTAGACGTGCTTCCCTCTGGACAGGCTGCATTGCTACATAAATAATCCATATTTCTTGCTTTTCATTTGGGTATGACTATGCAGGTATGTTTGTTGTGTATTCCCTCAGAGAAAGCCCTAGCAGGATTTACCCCCAGTTCATTATTGCTCACCAGTTCACTAATGCCTCTTAATCTGATTCACATTGCTGCCTCATTTCCCCCGCTCATCTACTGGTGCATCCTAGCATCACTTCTCAAATAAAATGTATATATACACCCGCTCAGGTCTACTTCTGGGAGGATCCAACTAAAGGTAGCATTCTAATTAAAGAATTTATAAGTTTTGGGCAGGGGAGATACATAATGGTTAGACAAAAGGATTCTTATGCCTTAGGCTCCAAAGTCCCATGTTGAATCCCTTGATCACCAGAAGCCAGTTCTGATTACCAGAGTAGTGTTCTGGAGTAAGAAAGAAAAAAAAAAAATAATAAAAATAAATTAAAGCCTCTACTCCCCCCCCTCCTTGAAGCTGATCACAAGAAAGACTAGAGTGTTCTGTCTAGAAGTTGATCCCCAGGGGCCTGCCATCTGATGCATGAAGTGAGCTAAGAAAATATAGTCTTTGAAAGTGCTTGACTAGACGGCAGTGAATCAGTCGCCCCCTGCTAATCTATGGACTAACTAAGGTGAAGACTCTGCTGAGGCCTGCTGTGAAGCCCTGAAGCAGGTGCCTGGATTGTTTTCCATGACTCAGCAGCACAGTTGAAAAGCCTTCAGGGTTTTTTCCATTGCCGCCTCTCTTGGGTTCCCATTTCTAAAGTGCTCATTGGGGCATAGGGCTGGCTGATCATTGTTTCTGTCATTATGGGGGAGTCCTTGCAATTAGAGGAGAAAGAAAGGTCTCCTTAAAAAAAACGTAACTTCCGGAAGGATAGAAGAGAAAAACAAAACAAAACAACAACAAAACCCCCTTCAAATACAATTGTTGTCACCAAAACAAGCCCATGTGAAATTTCAGATAAACATTATCACAAAACTGTAAGAAGCAGTTTTTCCCCCCCAGTTTGAATCTAGAAGTGTCTGCTTATCTTCAGTATTCAGAGGAGAAATTTTTCCCTTTGATTCTCTCCTGAATATACCACACATCTGGTCTGTGATTACCTAGCTATCTGGAGAGATGCAATGAGATGTTCCAGTGTTCTCTTGACATGATGATGTCATCGAGCATTAGCCCTAAAACTGGGGAATTGAAAAGTGGTTGGGGGGTGGGGGTTGGGTTAGGGGCTGGTGGTGGCTCACCTAGTTGAGTGCATATGTCACATATGCAAGGACCCAGGTTCTAGCCCCCGGACACCATTTGCAGGGGCAAAGATTCACAAGTGGTGAAGGAGTGCTGCTGGTGTCTCTCTCTCTGTCTGTCTGTCTGTCTCTCTCTCCCCCCCCTCCTTTCTTCTCAATATATGGCTTTCTTTATCTAATAAAAAAATAAAGACAATAAAAATGTTTTTGAAAAAGAAAGTAGATGGCAGCAAGGAATAATAAGCCATGTCTGCATTCCCTGCTTTGTGAAATTTAGTAGAAACTATATAGTCCCTGTATGGACAGGTAGAACCTAGTCCCTAGCTAATGGTAGATAGAAGGGCTTTTTTGACTTACATGCCTAAGATTGGTGGGGCAATGGTGAGCCCTTCCTTGCTGATTCTGTGTGTGGCCATTTTACTCTGATCGATAAGACAGTAGCAAGTGTGGCCTATAAGGACTTGAAAAGTGCTGATATATTGGGGATTGCTTTCTCTTGCTAATTTTAAATGATGAAACATGTGATCTAGTCATGCCTAACACCACAGTTGAGAGCTCACAACAACCAATACTCATGGAATTGAAGACATCAAAGACCAATATGACCTTATTAGTCAATCTCACTGAAAACTACCTAGTAACTCATAGGCTCATGGGCAATAAGAAATGGCTGCTTTTTCATCTATTAAGTTTTAGGGTGATTTGCTATATAACAAAAACAATTGCTCCCAGATATCAGTGGTTCCTAGATGACATGCAGATGCATACTACCTCCACACCAATGGCTTCCTTCCATCCTACCACTAGGAAGCTTCAAACCTTGGTATGGTACCAGTAGAAATCTTAGATGTCTTCATATCTCTTTTTAAATTTTTTTTATTCTCTTTATTTATTGGATAGAAACAGCCAGAAATTGAGAGGGAAGGGGGTGATAGAGAGGAAAAGAGACAGACACCTGCAGCCCTGCCTCACCACTCATGAAGTTTTCCCCCTGCAGGTGGGAACCGGGGGTTCGAACCTGGGTCCTTGTGCACTGTGACATGTGCGCTCAACCAGGTGTGCCACCACCCGGCCTCCCATATCTCTTTTTTTTTGTTATAGTTATTTCAATATATTTTTTCGTCACCAGCTTAAATCCACGATAGTTAATAAACTCATTATTGTGAGTTGTTACTGATAGTTTGACTTTTGAAAAGACTTTATGTTACTATATCAAAAAATTTAGAAATGTGTTCATAGCTTTACTTAAACATAATTGATTTATTATGAAATTGTAACAGTTTATGCATTAAAAATATCACCCTGCAATAGACTCCATCAGGCTGTTAGTGGGTCAGTAGGAAAAAAAAACCTGATTCTTCTCAGATTAAAAAAAAAAGTTGATCTATCTAGTGCAATTTATTCACTCTAGCTTGTCTTTCAAGATATTGGCATAAATCCTGTGGTATCTTGAAAAAGTTGTGGCAAAATAACCAAGATAAATTCTATTTATATCTGATTCTGGCAGAAGAAAGAACCACTAGGAATGCTATGTATTTAGTAGGCAGTGGAAGCAACTTAGGCTCTGTGATAAATAGAAGAGGCGCTCAGATTGAAGATGTTTGGAAATTCAATACTAAACAATAAAATCAGGTTGCAAATAATAGTAATTCTAGAAATCAATAATTTTCTTTCCATGGATTAGTAATAATACTGGGCATCTGGTCAACTTTCACAACTACATTGGTTAACCTGTCATTGATTAGGTGTTCTTTTCCAAGGCAGTCAGATGTATTATTCCTGAGATTTTTTTAATCTGTAAAATGTCTTCTTTTTCTAGAGATCTCATGGAGCTTAAAATTTACAGACCATAATTTGGAGAATTATTAGGATAAAAGAGTCGTGAAACAGAGGCAGGCTAGATCAAAATAATTGTTTGGTAACTGACCTAGCAAAAATAAAGTCTGTGCATATAGGACATAACTTTTGTTGAATTTATTTTTCCTTTATTGGAGGAGTTAATGGCTTACAGTTGATAGTAAAATACAATAGTAAATTATAATAATAGTAATAGTATAGTAAAATACAATAGTATAACATGTCTCTGTTTTCCATATAACATTCTAACACACCACACCTAGGTCCTCCTCTATGATATTCCAGGACCTGAACACTACCCCCATCCCCAGAGTCTTTTACTTTGGTGCAATACAAGGACATCATTTTTGTCAAGTCATTAGCTTATTGAATCAAAAATAGCCATTTTAAAAAATGATTAGTAGTCCTTGCCTACTTCACTGAAAGGTCAACTTTGGTTAATTTGACCAGAGTTATTAGTAGAACTGGGACTGGGGTGGGGGAACATAAAAGACTTATGTGAGTCTCAAAGCCTAATCTGAAAGATTACTTCTTTAAATGAGCCACCGAGGAATGAACTCAGGGCCTTGCATATGCATGGGAACAATACAACTGAACAGTCTCTGGGGCACACATTTTATTGATGGGGGGGTGAGTGGAGGCAGAGAGAAGACAGAGAAACACAAAGAGAGATACCACAAAAGTGCTCAACTATTCATGAAACTCTGCAAGTGCTGCATGTGTTGTTGTGGCTGAACCCAGGACCCCATCATGATAAGGGTGAGATACAGAATGAGATACCACCTGGTTCCTGGAGGGTTAATTCTTAACTGAATAATAAATGAAAGTTGCGGGGGTTGGGCGGTAGTGCAGCAGTTTAAGCATGCATGGCACAAAGTGCAAGGACTGGATCCTGGGTAGAGCTCGGGCTCTGCACCTGTGGGGGCGGGAGGGGTGGTGTTGCAGGGGGGGGTTGCTTCACAAGTGGTGAAACAGGTTTACAGGTGGCTATCTTTCTCTCCCCTCTCTGTCTTCCCCTCCTCTCTCCATTTCTCTCTGTCCTATCCAACGACAATGACATTAGCAATAAGTAAATAAATAACTGTTGCATTTAGGAAACTAAAGTTGAAAACAAACCGTAATGAATAATAATAACAGAAGACTATGAAGTCATATTCCTGGAATACAAAAGCAAGAAGCGTCTGAAGCAAATAGAATGAGAACATAAGCTTGAACCTAAATTTTCTCACACAGATTAAAAAGGTCTTATTGTCTGGCAACATTTGGGGACTTGCTTTTTCTATAATATGTGTACCTTCCTGTACTCAATTATGACTTCAGATGCCATCTCTGCTTATTTACACTCTCACTAGGCCAGGGATGACCTGCTTTTAAACTGAGACTTTCTGGTGATTGATAAATAGATGGATTTCATTTAATGCAGAAATAGGACAATTTCCCTTTCATCCCCCTTTTCTTTTCTCCTCATTGTATTCAGGCAATATTGTGGTATGATTCAGTATTATGGTTGGCTAGTACTAGGGCTTACACTTATATCTTCTCCCACTGGATCATACAAGACCATATAAAGTTCAGATGAGACACAGCTTAAGTAGTTATCAAGGAGCTAGCTGACACTGGCTCTGGCTTATGGTGGTACAGATCCTCAGGCATGTGGGTCTATTTGTATAACCATTCTGATATCTGCCCTGCTTGGAACTCACTTTTCTATATTAAATGTACAGAAAGTCCATGAGTCAGGCAGTAGCACAGCAGGTTAATCACATGTGGCTGGAAGTGCAAGGACCAGTGTAGGGATCCTGGTTCAAGCCCCCCCCCCCGCTTCCCACCTGCAGGGAGTAGCTTCACAGGCGGTGAAGCAGGTCTTCAGGTGTCTATCTTTCTCTCCCCTCTCTGTCTTCCTTTCTCAATTTCTCTCAGTCCTATCCAAAGACAGCAACAAGAACAACAACAATAATAACCACAACAATGATAAAACAAGGACAACAAAAGGGGAAAAAATGGTCTCCAGGAGCAGTGGATTCGTGGTCCAAGCCCGGCAATAACCCTGGAGGCAAAAAAAAAAAAAAAAAAAAAAAAAAAAAAAAAAAAAAAACCACCAGGAAAAACTCCAAACTGAGTATTCACTCGTGTTTATGGTATATGGGAAAACTGCCTAACATGATAAAGTGAAATCATTTCACAGAAAGAAGCAAGGATAAGAAGTAGAGACAGTACCATAATAGTGTTAAGCCCTATTTATGTTATCAGTTGGTTCATGAAGTGGAGAGGGGAGACAGTTCATACCTTGGAATCCTTGGTAAGATATTTACCACCAAAGAGTATTTTCTCTGAGTCAAGAGCAAAAAATAATACTCACTTCTAGAGAGATTGCTATAGAGATGAAATATAATCCAGCTAGAGTAGATATGTGTGTGTATGTGTGTGTGTGTGTGTGTGTTAGCTATAATAAGATAACCAGCACACTGTAGATATACAAATGGTAATGTGGTGGGGGCTGGGGCAATGGCACACCCAGTTAATTGTACATGTTACCATGTACAAGGACCTGGGTTTGAGCCCCCTCTCCATACCTGTGTGTGTGTGTGTGTGTGTGTGTGTGTGTGTGTGTTGGGGTGGGGGGAGGGCAAAGCTTCACGAGTGGTGAAGTAGGTCTTCGGGTGTTTTTCTTTTTCTTCTTTTCCCTCCCATCTCAATTTTTCTGTCCTAGTAAGAATGAAAAGACGAAAAAATAATGTGGGCTTCAAAACCTTTTCCAGCAAGCTCTCTTGTCCTATAGGAATAGATTTGCAATAATTCTCCCCTCTTCCAAAGAAAAAGTAAAGTTTGAAGTCATTGTACATACAGGGTTGTTTTCGAATGTTTTCTTTTCTTTTTTTTAAATTTATTTTATTGATTCCCTTTTGTTGCCCTTATTGTTTCATTCTTGTAGTTATTGATGTCATCGTTGTTGGATAGGACAGAGAGAAATGGAGAGAGGAGGGGAAGACAGAGAGGGGGAGAGAAAGACAGACGCCTGCAGATCTGCTTCACTGCCTGTGAAGCGACTCCCCTGCAGGTGAAGCGACTCCCCTGGGGGAACCTTACGCCGGTCCTTGCGCTTTGCGCCACCTGCGCTTAACCCGCTGCGCTACAGCCCGACTCCCTTTTTTTTTTTAAAGATATTTTTAAAATATTTACTTATTTATTTTCCCTTTTGTTGCCCTTGTTTTTTATTGTTGTTGTGGTTTTTATTGTTGCTGTTATTGATGTCATCGTTGTTGGATAGGACAGAGAAATGGAGAGAGGAAGGGAAGATAGAGGGGGGGGAGAAAGACTCCTGCAGACCTGCTTCACCACTTGTGAAGCAACTCCCCTGCAGGTGGGGAGTTGGGGGCTGGAACTGGGATCCTCGAATGTTTTTTTTTCTACTTCGAAAGGGAATCATTTTGTGAATGTGGTTTAGGAGCATACATTTTTCATACATTTTATTGACTTCTAAATAGATTATAACAATACATTTTGGAACCATGTATCCAAAGCTGATTGCAAGAAAGAGTTTGAATTTGCACTTCTGCGTGCACAGGAGTGCACACACAAGAATACACATGCACACACAATATCAAACAAGTAATCCAATCCTTCCCCACAACAACAGACACATAGAACCCTTCAGACATAACTGAATACAAAATGAAGTCAACAGATGTATCTTCAGTAATGGTTCACTAATTAGTTTTCTCAGTAGCAGGTAATTTTGCATATCATATTATATTTATTTATTTGATTTCTTGACACTTTTAATGACACAAAGCCCTGCAATTCCTATTGCAAAACCAATCTACAAAACTACTAATTCCGGGAGTTGGGTGGTAGCCAGCAGGTTAAGCACACGTGGCTCAAAGCACAAGGACAGGAGTAAGAATTCAGGTTCGAGCCCCCGGCTTCCCACCTGCAGGGGCACTGAAGCAGGTCTGCTGGTGTCTTTCTCTCTCCCTCTCTGTCTTACCCTCCTCTCTCCATTTCTCTTTGTACTACCCAACAATGACAACATCGATAACAATAGCAATAATAACTACAACAAAAAAACAACAAGGGTAACAAGAGACAATAAATAAATAAATATTAAAAAAAACTCTACTAATTCCACCTATGAGTAAGAACAAATAGGAAAGGGAAATTATAGTGCACTTTAAAAAATTATTAGTGATTTAGTATTAAGTTACAAATTTTTGAGATAATAGGGGTATAGTTCCACACCGTTCCCACCACCATAAATCTGTGTTCCCATTCCCTGCACTGGAAACTGCAGTATTTTTATCACGGTCACAGAAATATTATCTCTCTTTAAGCCCTTAAGGGTTTTAAAATTGAAGGCATTAGGCAAGGGTTGGGGTACTGTTTAATTAAACTACAATGGAACCTCTTCTGGTTTCCAAACATTATCTTGAGAATCATGAGGCAATTTTCAAAGCAGAGATCACACACAAAGGCATTTTAAAATCCTCCCTAAAATAGGAAAACAAAAACTGTTGACATATTTTACATTTTGTAGCTTTTGTTGCTCATACTAAAAAATAATGTGATACCAAGACCAGTTGGTTCTTAACCAAACTCAGCATTTTATATGGCCTTCACATAATGTGCAATCAACACTGGAAATATGCATAACAAATGATGAATAACAGAACATGATAACTGTAGTTCTTACCTCCCTCTTACTATGTGCACTTAACCTGGTGCACCACTGCCCAGTCCCTTTTACCTCCCTTTTTAAAAAAAAATTATTATTATTATTATTTATTTTTCCTTTTGTTGCCCTTGTTTTTTACTGTTGTTGTAGTTATTACTGTTGATGTTGTCGTTGTTGGATAGGACAGAGAGAAATAGGGAGAGGGGGGGAAGACAGAGAGGGGGAGAGAAAGAGAGACACCTGCAGACCTGCTTCACCGCCTGTGAAGCGACTCCCCTGCAGGTGGGGAGCCAGGGGCTTGCACCAGGATCCTTATGCTGGTCCTTGTGCTTCGCGCTGTGTGTGCTTAATCGCTGCACTACTGCCTGACCCCCTTTACCTCCTTTTTAAGATTAGTGGCACTAAAAGTATTTCAGAAGCATTTAGTTCCACTCGGTTTCATGATATCTATGGGACCTATACCTGATAGTGATTTATTTCCTTTTATACATGTGAAAATTGAGATTTAGCTCAGATGAGCTAAGTCAAAGCCATACAACTAAAGTGATAGAGCTGGCTTAAGTATGCAGCTATCTGACTCTTAATCCAGTGCTCAGGGAGCTTGTCTGGACTTGTTTCTGCTGGTTGCTGGTACCACCATGCTCTGTCTGACCTTTTAGACCATACAGCTGAGTTCCTTTAATTTTGCTATTTGTATTCTACATGCCAGGAGCATGTGTTCTACAAAAAGATCTCAGTGGATTGTGGGCAACTTATGGGGAACTTTATAGAATGGTGGGGAAGAAGATTAATTTTGTAATCATAGAAAAAACATTTCCAAACTCGAAGATTTCCATGGAAATTAAATGAGATAATGTGGCAGGCATACCAGAGGCATTCAATAACTATGATTTTCTGTGGTCACCAGATAGTATCTTCATTCTCACCTGGAGAAAATAAGAGTGCATCATAACTTATAGTGGTTTTAGACTTGTTTCACTAGAAGGATTAGGGGAAAGAGAAATACAAAAAGAGGGGCCAGGCAGTGACACACTTGGTTAAGCATTCACATTACAGAAATACAAAAAAGATAAATGGGACTTAATTGCTTCATATTGTCATAAGACAGGCACTCTTTCAGGTACTAAGATTTCAAAGATGGTTAAGATATTATCCTTGTTCTCATAGATTTCCATAGTCAATTAAGAAAATGAAACGCAGTATATAATTATCAAGCAGTGTGATAAATCTTAAATGGGAGATGAAAGTATTGCTCATTGATAAGAAGAGATACATCTCTAAGTGCACAGATGAGGGACTAATAATATATTATGTTGACTTGAGCCTAACTGTTTGAAGCTTCTGTAATGATAAGGGGTTTTCAGAAAAGGGAAATAGCTGGCCTGGTTAGTACTATCATTTCAAAGATGTTTCTGCTGATCATCCTGTTCTTGCAGTGTTTCATGAATTCCAGAGTTGAGACTATGGTTGCTGACCTAAGAAGTGTTATGTTTTCCTGAAACTTGTCCCATTCTTCCCATATAGGGTGGCAAAATGTCAATATAGTCAGAGGTTCTACTAGATTAGGGTACTGGAATACAGGCATACATTTAAGGATCATTTTAGTGGCATCCTAGTTGGCTGTCATGCATAAATAGAAACAAATTCATACAAGGGCATAACTTAAGATAATTACTAAGTTGTTTGATAACCCAGGCTGGTTCTTTAATAAGTATTAAAGGCTACTGATTTTGTAGCAGTATGTCTATGGATATTCACCAAGTAAAGAACCTTTTGATCATTTGCATATTTTGGATAGTGAGCCTAATTCTTTTTTAAACTGGGTTAATGTCTTAGATACTATAAAGGATTTAAGTGAAACCTGTTCTCTAAAATAATAATACTGTATGAGGAGATGCCTACTAAAATATATTGATGGTTATAAACATGTTTAATTTATTTATTGCTTTATCTTTGGTAACATATAAAGTGCTTTCTTGGTACAGGCAGGTACTCAGTAAATATTTGTTTAATGAATGAATCCCATAACAAGAGCTGATTTATATCTGAGGACTACAGGAAATTATCAAAAGTGGATATTGCATCAACTCTGGAAGACTGTCTTGACTTTTAATGTTATGGGGAAATTCTAATGGATTTTCCATTAAAATAAAAAAAAAACACCAACAAGATTACTATATATTGGAATCTTTTCCCAGTGTTCTTCCTCACAGACTTATGGGAATTTACTTCACTCCAGTTCTATTTAGTGATGGTACAATTCCAATGTGATTTATTTACAGCTAGCTGGCAAGTCAATCTTGAACTTGTGGCAAAACAATTTAAGAAATATGCTCTTTTGCAACATATATGAATAAAGGAGAGCAGCAGTTTTGTGTACAGTTCTCCACAGAGAAGGGATTTATCCAATTTGCAGGACTTTCTGAGCTTCAGTAAGGAATTTCTTTAAAATAGCAATGAGGCAATGGTAGAGGGTGACTTTGGCCTCAAGAGGGCACCTAAGAAGCTTTCATTTTCATACATGCTGTCATCACTAAAGGACAGAAGCCACTATTTCAAGCCTGCAGGTATGAAAAGTCATCTCCCAAGTTCAAAAATATATAACTTGCCTCATTCAGATATAGGAAGTGAAGGGGAAGTAGGGATCAAATGGCCTTTTTAAAAAACCGATTGTTTTAACAAGAAAATGTCCTTATTGTTCAAATATAAAATAGATTATAGAAGAAGATCAGGTGAGATGAATCAGCAGAAGCTGGACTTACTCTAAGTTTAAGACAGGAGAATTTGCTATCTTTGGCTAGCAATAAAATCAGATGAATAATAACATAAAACTCAAAATGGTAAAAAAGAAAAGTGATTTAGCTTTCCCTTCCCATGGACCACTATTTGTATTCCTTTACTAGTTAAAAAGATCAAATATGTTTTCCTGTAACCAAAGAAAGCAATTCATAATCTAGTGCACCTGTCATTCAGCAGCAATCCTGTGATAATACTGTAATTCACTTTGAATTTTCCTAGAATAATTACTAATCACTTAAAAGGAAACACTAATCATTAGACAGGGTTTTCCTCCATATGTTTTGAGGGGTACAGATTTGTCTTGTCACAGCTATTTACTACTGAGGTTAACCTCTGTAAATCAGCAGTAAGAAAATCAGAACCTCCTCTTTCATTATAAGACTTGACCTAGGTGGGAAGATGCAGAAATCTGCAGTAGGAATGAGGTTGCAACACAAGGAGAACATGCTCTTTTCTGGAACAACTGGTAGCTGTTGGCCTCTGAAATCTAAATCTCATAGATTTTAAAGATTCCATTTTTTATTGTCCCTGTCCTTAAAGCTTTTTAAAAATGTTAATATATCCCCAAATTCTTCAAATTTGATACATTTTGAATTGGCTTCAAATATAAGTTAATTTAGATAATCTGCAATGTTACTTTTTAAATCTTTCAGAGTTCAGATTTAATGAAAACATCTTTCTCCCCTTTTTGAAAGTGGTAATGAACGAAAGGAGAGAAGAGAGGAACTAGCAGCTAGTAAATTGTTTCAAGTCAGACATACATGCTCAATAGGGGTGTCTAAATTAATTATAAAAAAAAACAGTTAGTTGGGTTAAAAAAGATAATTAAAAAATTTTAGGTAGACTTTAGGAAACAGTCTATACCAAGAAACAATAAATCTGATTGAGAAAGATGGAAGATCCCAAAGCAGTAATGACTCAGATCAGATCTTTGAGGAAGAAGGATCTCTTAAGCTTAATGAGAAAGGTGCCCAACAATTTATTAAAAGGGCAGGGAAAGGGGCTGAGGAGCAAAGAGGCTGTGGATATAGTTAATCTTACCATGTAAGCAAAGTAAAATCAGTTATAGAAGTAGCATTCAGGTCACATCCCCTGAGACCATGGGGTCACTGGAACCAGATCCATTACCCATAGTTTTCAGCACTTATTTCCTTCATTTCTGAATGGTAGAGCTACTGGAAAATATTGATTCAATTGTCTCATTTGGCAGATGAAAAAACTGAACTCAAGTGACTGAGAAACATATTTAAACAGATTGAAAAACAGAAAATTATAAGCAGTTGTTTCAGATCTAGACCCCAGTCTCCTGATTCCTAATTTCCCTATCATCACATCCTATTGCTTAGATGAGAAGGGAAAGATACTAAAATATATATATTTATATTATCTGGGGCACATCTGAAAGTTGTGGGTGATGCAAAAGGTTTCATAGTATATTATCTCTTGTTATAGTTCTCCAATACTGATTTGATGGATATAAATTAGTGGAGTCAGACTGATTACATTTAGATCTTGATTCTGCTGCTCAGTGTTAGATAAGTTATTTAATCTTTCCATGCCTCATTTTCTTTATCTGTGAAATGGAAATAATAATAGTAACCTGAATATAGAGTTGCTATGCAGATTCAGTGAGCTAGTATAGGTAAAAAAACTTTTAGTATTGGCTCACCCTTCTCCCCTCCCCCTCTACCATGGGCCTATTCTAATTATTGCTGTTTTGGGTATCTTCGTACTCCTCAGTTAGATTTATGGTATACTAAACATCATCTAATATATCTGAATGCATATGATGGTAGTTTGCATCATTCATTTAGAAATCAGAAAATGATAGGACTTTTTTTTTTTTTTTAACTGGATGAAGTGCTTTGAGATCCTTGTGAATAAAACTATGCAGAAATAGACAGCTATAATTGTCACAGTAGCAACAGCTGTAACGAAAGTTCACAGCCATCAGGGTGCTCTGGAAATTTCCCTGGAGTCTCTTTCTTTTCACAAGACTAATTTTTTAAAACTGTCTCTCTACCTACTATGTCCAGCTTCATCAATGCTATGTTGCATTCCCTTCCCTTTTACTTGATGGGCTTGGAAAACCCTATAGATTCCATTTAATTATATCCAGTCTGACCTTCTTATAACTCATCATACGCCACTACCTCTGAATTTCCCCTTAGGGAGTCAGCTTGGAAATCAACATGTTATCTTAAGGCTGTCTCTCCTGCCAGTGTTTTGGTAAAGTGTTGATATGAATAGTCTTTTGACACTTTAGAGTCAAAAATGAAATAGTATTAAGATGTATGTCTGTGACTGAAATTTATTCTTCCACATAGCATCATTGGCTGTTTGACTTCAGAAGTTTTACCAGCATTTGGAATTTAGACGTTCTACTGTGAGAATAATTACTATTATATGTAAGGTTCGGACCTGCAGCTGGACCTGTAGTCAATCCAGCAGAAGTCAGCATGAATAATGGGAAAACAAATAAGATATAATGCCTGCCTGACCTTTGTTTTCCACAATTTTACCATAGCACATTTTTTTTCAATCCTAGAAAAACTGGCATTTTTTAAAATCCATATTTAACCATACTTTATTGTATTTGATGTTGTAGAATCCTCAGAGGGTGAGTAGAAGGTAGTGCATGTTTATCATTCAAAAATATCTTCGCAGACTTATTAGCTGCTTTTCAATCTTTCTGCTAGGTGTTTATGCTGAACAGTCTGTTCTAGTCAACAACAGAAGACTGAAATTTACAGTTAACCAAGCATGAATTATCCTGATGAGTGATTTTTTTAAAATACCTAAACAAGAGCCGACATTTTTTTTCTAAATTAATCATCCTTTATAATATTGATTTGTTCTCATTTCTGGAAGAATGCAAATTAAATCAACCTTGTCAGTAATAATTCCAAGATTTTAAAAGGGACTTGATAATTTTTTCATAGCAGCTTCTTCTCAGAAATTAAACCATAGAGGATAAAGTATAAAACTAATTCTCAGTTTGAAATTAAAGACTTTCCAAAGAAATCTGTGTCTGTACTAGCACATTCCCCAAGACAAGCATTCCACTGCACCCAAGTGAATATTTTTAGGGTTTACTGACCATAGGTTGTGTTTACATAACTTGAAGCTTGACATGTATTTTAATTTTTATTTAGCAGAATTTCTCTTCAGCCTCCAGAAACTAGCTGAAGTCCTGTTTCCTCATGCAGCTCCCTCCAGCCCACTGCTCTATACCTCTGTAAATTTTTGGTTATATTTACTTGGCAGATAATAGCATATTCTCTCATATTTTCAATTATCTTATTGCATCTTCATTTTGATATTTATTAATCATTGCTTTTTACATTAGAATAATCAGATGCTAAACTTACTGATAATGTAAACCTAGTGACCATGCAAATATGAGACTTTATATATCCTCTATGGTGCTGATTGTTCAAAGTCTTTTTTCCTGCTGACAAGAAATGATATTACAAAGACTTAGCTAGCACTGCAATTAAAAATATCGATTTTTCTTACCTTTACAGCAGCTCCATAATATGACATAAATCACTTCTTCATAGTACATCATATAAAAATCAGATTTATCTTTTTTCTTTTATTTCTTTGTATTTCTTTTCTTGACCCTTTCCTCAAGTGATCTCTAATTTCTACTAATCATTAAAGTCTACATATCCCACTGAAGGCCAGTTGCTTTGGTAAGACCTGGTGCTGGTAAAAGCATCAGTTTTTTGGTTGATAACCACCCCCTTGGGGTTAACACTTACAGTTTAGAACTATCTTTAGACAAGCTAATTAAAGAACAGTCTATACTGAGCGTGTGCAGAAGTGATTGTGTGTATTTACCAAAGCAAAAACAAAATTATTAATGCTTGGGAGACTCATTATGAAGAAATTAAGAAGATTGTAAATTGTATAGTCTCAGTGTTGAGGTGATAATGCATAGCATACGAAGAACAAACAAGCAGGTACTATCAAAATGTGTGCATGTATGTTTCTTGATAAAACCTTATATACTGCTGTTCCTTCCTCCTCTCACTGTGCTGCCCCGGGTTTTTAAATTTTAAGACTTGAAATAAAAATACCTTGATTTTTTTTTTCTTGAAACTTTTCAAGAATGTAAATGTTAAAATCATGGTTCAATTGTGTTTTTCTTTAATTTCTTAGGAAAGTGTTCTAGATTTAGCCCCATAATTGTGTACATCACCACTTCCACCCAGGTCTGTGCCCTTTGCCAACACCACTGCTGTTCTCTGACTGCCCCCTCACTGCCTCCCCCCACACACCTTGGCTCCAGCTCACTCTGCTGCTAGCAAACAAACCCAGCAGTAATTGCTGATGTCCAAGCACATAATTCTGGCAGCATTTGGCTTTTCAGTTGACTCAAGTATGCAGAGAGCTGATTGGACATGCAACATGAAATCAAAGCATTTTCAAGATTCTTACCCATCTTCTCTCCCCTCCTCCTATCACTAAAACACAGTCGTTTGTTTCTTCTTCATATCACAGAGTTGTAAATTTCCACCATGCACATACATACTCTTAAATAAATTTTTGCCCAGGTCATTTTACATCTATATGCAACAACAGTTTGTACTTATATAGAAGCACATGCACACCTATTAGAATAAAAAAAAATCCTAGGAAATAAACAGATGGGAATGAAGTGATCTTTACTATCTGGACAGGACATATTATTGGTAGTACTTCTGTTATATAAACAATTAGAATTATGATTAAGCACAATCCAAGACCTTATTCTGATATTTTTTAGGGGATAATAATAGTATTTCCTTACTGCATCATATATATTTTCATATATATATATTTGTATGTATGACACTGTTATTCTTACTTAACTCACTACTGGAATAGAACAGTTTTGTTCCTGACTATTTTATGCCAGTTTTATTTATGTCAGACATCTGGAAATATTCCTATGATAATTTCTGTTCATCAGAGGATCCAAGCCTCAGAGTAGAAAATGGCTAGGGTACTTATCACTGCCTTAGCAAAATCCCGCAGTGATATAACAGAAATTGCAGTACATCTTTAGGTGAGAGTCCAGTTTCACTGTAATACCTGATCCCTTCATCTGCATTACCCTGAAGGACACATTTGGATTCTTCTGAGGAAAATAAGTTAATATGGTCAAATTTAGAAACTACCAGCCTGAGATAGGCAAATGTCCATAGGAAATAGTTCCACTCAACCTGAAACCATGGTCAGAGAGATTAAATCTATACACTTTAGAATCTGTAATATTTCTCAAAGATGTATTTTTTTGTGAATGGGTGTGCTTGTTTATATTCATGTCTAAATACAATGATGAGAAGTAAAAAAAGATCAGATTCATTCTTGAAATTGATTCTGAGTAGTTTATCTACACTTCTATTTTTATTAAATAGAAATATACATGGAACTATATGCCTCCTATAAGCAGATAGTGTTGGTATTTTCATACATACTTCACTCATTCCAACCCAAGACCTGTAGACAAATCTATGTAGTGTTAAAAAATTAAAAGAAATGAACCCCTTGATCTTTGACTGGAAGATAAATGCAGAATGTATATATGTGTGTGTGTATATATATATATCTATATCTATATACATGTATATATCTATATATCTATCTATATATAGAGAGATATATATTCTATCTTAAAGAGGGAATAGTGTAACACAGAAAAATTTCCACACATAGGCTATCATCATCATCATCACCTGAAATAATACAGTAGGTGAGAAGGATGGGAGCAGGTACGTCTCTGTAAAGGCGACCCTATGGGCAGGGCAGGATTTATTTTTCTATCTTTTTAAATCTTATTCTGCCTACTTTTTTTGTGAGACTTGGGTTTCAGAGAAGCAATTTGGCCTTCAGCCCTGAAACATCCAGCCCTGACTAAGCATCTCTGCCACAGACAGATACACGGAGAGCTGCGGCCGGGCTCCTGTCCGTGGTGCTGAAAGGTCGCGGACGCCGACGCGGGTGCTCGGTCTGCTGTCCAGGGTGCTAAGTGCTGGCAGCCGCAGTCCCCAAGGCGAGCCCACCCCGGCAGCTCTCCGCAGATCCCTCCCAACCAGTACAATCCGCCCGCCTGCAGTTGACGTGGAGCAGGCAGCATAAATGAAGTCCGTGAGGCATGGAGGCTGCTGTAGCTGTTGCAGCTCAGCTTGCTCTTCTTTTTTCGCTTCTCCAGTGTCCACACCCTGCCTTCCCCTTAATTCCTTCCTGGGTATCAGCTCCCCAGCATCAACAGTCAGAATAATTCTGAGAGTCATAAAATTTTGTTTTGGTCTACAACAAACCCCACAAGCTAACCATCTCTGAAAACTGCATCGCAAAATGGGAGAGTCCCGCTACTGTTTCAAAAGAGTAAGTTATTATTCGGCACGTATTCTCTCGCTTCCTCCCCATCACTCTATCTGCAGTGGCCCCATTCACCTTTTCCACAAGCATCTCATCTCAAAAATACTTTGTAAAGCCTCGGGCGGGAGTCCAGGGAGAGGCGCGCGTACACACACACACACACACACACACACACACACACACACACACACACTCGAAATACCGCACCCAACGTGCACAAATACTTGCTTTTGCCTATGTTTATTTGGTCCGCCCAGTTGTGGTCCCCTCTGGGTATGCAGCTATGCAGTGCCAGAAGTATGACCTGGGAAGGGAGCTCCTTACCTTTGCTTCTCCAGAGGAGGATGTTCGCCCGGACTTTGCAGGTTTCAAGTGTGGAAGAACCGCCAAGCAGGGAAGGAAGGAAAGACAGTGCCTGACCTCCCCGAGGTTTCGTCTTCAATGCAACGTGAGCTCTGCCCTCATCAAAGATGGCCGTTCCTTTTGACGTCAGCAGCTTTTAATAGCCGTCTCCTGGAGGGGCGGGGAGGAAGTGTGTTTAGGGAGAGGGAGGAGGGAGGAGGGGGGCGGGAGGGCTGCGGAGGTGGAGGAGAAGGGGGGAGGGGTAGAGGGGGAGGAGTGCGAGGTGCCGTGCATTTGACTCAACACCCTGAGCGCTTTAATGCAAACCTTTATATTTTAGTCTTTTATAAACACCTGAACAGTGGCAATACTTAAGACTCCATTTTAACACCCAGTCTCTGGGAAATACATTTATCATGCTGCTGTTTTTCTGATGTTTATGATGTGCCTGTGTGTGAGTACGTGTGATTGTTTGTATGCATATGTGCGTGTTATGTATATATGTGTACATATATATATATAGATATATGTGTGTAATTTTTATCTTTTAAACAGCGTTTGAGTCATAGAAGGGAAGGTAGAGGAGGGCTAAAAGATGAGGAGCAGGAGGGTAGATTTTACATGCACATTTTTTTTTTAAGATGAGGGTTCTAAGGGGCCTCCCTGTCAACCCTTATCAGCTCCATTTATGGCCAGACTACGTAGGTTGCTATTTTTATGAGTGATTTATTCATTTTATCAAGTAGGCATCTGGAACTTAAGAGTTCGCATTGATGTGGCCAGTTGAGGAGAGAGATTGGTATTTTAAAGTACGTCAGAGCAATTACCACTGAGAGCAAAAAAGATTTGGGGAACAGGAGGGAAGTTTAACCCTAACAGCGTGTGTTTGCCTTGGAGTTGGAGTTCAAGACTTGATGTTTACAGCTGTTTGCCGAAAGGCAAAATAAATGACGTTGTTTTTGGTTCAATTTGCAATCAGAGCCTGAGATTTTTGTTGTTGTTGAGTTTCTCAGGAATAGTTTACAGAGACACGTGCTCGCTTTATAGAACTGTCCAGACTTCCGGGGTGCGAGGTGGGGGTGGTGGAGGGAGCGGGTGTGGTGAGTTATGGGTACAAGCATCACTGGAACACTACCAAATCCTGGAGGTTTATTCTGTGTGCAAACATCGGGTACCAGTCAGGGCTGACAGGGGGTGGGGAGGAGAGTTGATCCTCAAAATAGGGCTTGTATGAAAAAAAGGCCATTTACATTGGTTATACGAGGGAATGAAAAATAATAATCATAAAACAATTATCCTAACTGCCCTCCTATGCCGTGCATTAGATGTTCTGGAAGGGGGGTTATGCGAATGTTTCCACGGTGCCAGCCTCTGGGATGATTCACAGGTGTTGAGGAGGCTGTCGCGGGCCTCTCGGCAGGGAGAGCGAGCTGGGGAGTGAGTGGGAGGTAGGGTCCTCTGCTGAGGAACTGTTTGTACTTTTCCCGGGAAGGATGCGATTAGAAGTCGTGCCTCCCAGTGTTGAATCTTGATGGCCTCTTTTGGGTGATGGAAAAATCCTTGTCTCTTTTAGAAGAAATCATTTAGAGCTGGGTCCAGAAAAACAATGTAAACTCACCCTCTCCCTTCCCGACCAACACACACCAAAGAGCTATGGCTTATGTTTCCAAGTGCAAGCTATTGAAGAGAGCAAGGGAGAAAATGAATCCCAGGAAAGGAAGAAAAAGAGGAAAACAGTTATAAAAGGATAGCGTTAGAGTTAGCAAGGAATGTAATAAAGGATCTATAGTTTTAATAAATAGAAGTCATTGTTTCTTAAAGACTGACCAAAATGTTATTTTAAAATACTGATTTTTCTATAATAATTAGCAAATGTTTGGGTTTCTACTAGAGTGGAATTATTAATATAAGGCATGTTGTTAAAGATTTTTCGTAAATATTCTCTAAACATTTTAGGTTTTTATACAAAAAGAACAGAAAAGAAAAGAAAGGAAGAAAGAGAGAAAGGAAGTAAGAAAGCAAGCAAGCCTGGAGTGGGGCAGGGGAGTTTGCTGGGACTGGCTTAGTGGACAGAGCACATGTTTTTGCCATGTGTGAAACCCTAGGATCAAGCCTTGGTATCACATGGGAGCATCATGGACAGTACCAAGGGAATTTCATGCATGGGAGGCAGTACTTTGGTGATTGCCTCTTTCTATCTCTGTGCCTCTTACTCCTACTCTTTCATTCCCAAAAGAAAAGACTTTTCTGTGACTGATCAGGGAAGATTCCAAACAGGCCCAGGCTTTTGAACTCTTTCCCAGAACCCCCTCAGTAAAATGGTTTTTGACACCACCACCCCAAGAAAATATATAGCAGTTCAATATTTATTACCAATAAAACTCTTATTTGTGGCACTTTCATTCATAATAAAGCTTGCTGGAATGCAATAGTACAAAACCATTTTTTCCCAAAACCAAGATTTTGTTTCCTAAAACATGACACTTTTTTTTTTTTTAACATGTTGCAGGTTTTTTGTTTGTTTTTGTGGTGGTGGGGAACTAGCAAAATGATGAAATATGTGTATACCCTTTAGACTGTCATTCAGACCAAAACTGTGTAAAGGAATGAGGGAGGTGGGGGGATCTCCAGATTAAAAAAAATAGCAACTATGTCAGTGATGTAGGTTATAGGGAAAAGCTATGTGGTAGTCAGGGAGTAGGATTGACTTGGTTTTTTGAATTCTCAGCTGCTGATGTCCCACACTGACATCTTTGAAAATTACACATAAGACAAGACAGGCTGATTCAAAGTATCACTGAAAATACCAGAAACCTGCAGAATTATCTAGTGGCGGCAGCAGTATTTACATTTTTCTATGCTTGTGTTGAATTGATGCTGTTTAAAGGTTCTTTGTTTCCTTTATGAAAATACTGTGTAGTCTAATTTGCCGAAATATGTTTACTTGAAGTGACCAGATAGCTCTAATGGATTTTTGATATGATAATGAAAAATTACCCCTGGGTTTTTTCTCACCACTTGGGTAAAATCCATAGTCATTCTGGCAGGATTAACCAGCACGTTAAGAGAGTAAGGGAGTCTAGACTCTAAAGGCCCTAAAATACAGAGGAAGAAAGACGTGGAATTTTTGCTCTGGGCCCCATTGAATAGCTAACTTGGATAGTCTGCTGTCCAGGTTTGAGCTTAAAGGAAGTGTTGATAGTCTTCTCTCTCTCTCTCTCTCTCTCTGTATTTGTGTTTCACTCTCATCTTTTTAAAAAAATGATTCAGTTTTCTGTAAGTTATTTCTACAAAGTACCAACATATAGGGTAACTAATACCTAGGAACTCATTTGAATAGTAATGAGGAAACTACTTGCTTTGCTGGATGGGTATTTACACTATATAATTCAGACTCTAAAAGCTTTTGCAGGTACACCATGTCCCAAAGTATTATGGTGTGTAATAGCTTTCAATTCAGTTGTTAAACTTACACTTCTGAGGTAAGGTCCAAGGCTCCTTATTGACTCAACAATTACAACTTCATACAGAATAAGAAATACTTCTATAAGATATATGATCTTTCAAAGTCAATTTGCAAACAGTTTAGAACTAGCTCATATTAGAATCTCCTTTCCAAAGTCCTTCTCTGGGACATGTTTAGAACTCTATGAGAATATTTCAAGAACATAAGGCAGTTTAACTCATCCATGATTTTGATAATTTTGGTTTACCTTCTAAATAACTGCATTGACACTTTATCTTTAAATACTCTTTTTTTGGAGGCTTAAGGTGAATTTATTGATAACTTTTACATGTAAGACATACATAAATGCTTTTTGTTTGCTTATTAAAAATTTTATTGGAGGGATTAATTTTTTTGTATATTTATTCCCTTTTGTTACCCTTATTATTTTATTGTTGTAGTTATTATTGTTGTTGTTGCTGGATAAGACAGAGAGAAATGGAGAGAGGAGGGGAAGACAGAGGAGGAGAGAAAGCTAGACACCTGCAGACCTGCTTCACCACCTGTGAAGCAACTCTCCTGCAGTTGGGGAGCGGGGGGAGGGGATTAATGGTTTATAGTTAACAGTAAATACAGTTCTTGGTACATGTGTAAAATTTCTCAGTTTTCTGCAAAACACTCTAAGCCCCTCCCTAGGTCCTCCTCCACCATTGTGCTCCAGGCCCTTAATCTGTATTCCCACTTTAGAGTCCTTTATGTTGGTGCAGTGTACCAAATCCAGGCCAAGTTCTGCTTTGTGTTTCCTTTTGGTTTTTCTTTCTCAACTTATGTCCATGAGTGAGATCATCCCATATTCATCCTTCTGTTTCTGACTTACCTCACTTGACATGATTCCTTCAAGCTCCATCCAAGATGAGGTGAAGAGGGTGAAGTCACCATTTTTAATAGCTGAGTAGTATTCCATTGTGTATATATACCACAGCTTTCTTAGCCACTCATCTGTTGTTGGACATCTGGGTTGCTTCCAGGTTTTGGCTATTACAAATTGTGCTGCTATGAACATAAGTATACACAGATCTCTTTGGATGAGTATGTTTGATTCTTTAGGATATATTCCCAGTAGAGGAATTACCAGGTCATACTACTGTTCCTAGCATACTGTGAGTTCTTCAGATTACTTTTCAATAGGGTTTGACCAATTTACATTCATGCCAGCAGTGCAGGAGGGTTCCTTTATCATACAACCCCTCCACCATTTTCTGTTGCTATAGTTTCTGATTTATGACAGTCTCATGGTGGGGGGAGGGGGGAGGTGAAGTGCTATCTCATTGTCTTTATTTGCATTTCTCTGACAATTAATGACTTGGAGCATTTTTCCCTATGTCTGTTGGTCTTCGGGATCTCCCGTTTGGTCAATATTTTGTTTATATCTTCTACTCACTTATAGATGGGGTCATTTGTGTTTTGTTGCTGATTTTGGTGAGCTCATGTTATTTTGGTTATTAGTCTTTTGCCATATGTATGACATGTAAAGATCTCACATTCTATAAGGACTCTCTTTGTTTGGGTAATGGTTTTACATGCATAAGCTTCTTAATTTGGTGTAGTCCCATTGGTTTATTTTTGTTCTAGTCTTCTTTGCAATTATATCATTGAAGACGTCTATAAAAATTAGATAGAAAAGGGTTCTGGCAGTATTTTCCTCTAAGTATTCGATAGTTTCTGGTCTAAAATCCAAGTCCTTGATCCATTTGGAGTTTATTTTGTGGGTGGTAAAATGTTTGTGTTTGGTTTAGTTTTATTTTTGTGTATGTTTCAACCCAGTTTTTTCAACACTATTTGTTGAGAGACTGTCATTTCTCCATTTAACAGTTTTGGCCCTCTTGTCAAAAATTAGATATCCATAGGTGTAGGAGGGGTTAAATGCTCTTTTAACCCTTACCCCAGTCCTCACCCATTTATAAACAGTAAGATAGTAATATCTTTCAAACAATAATATGCTCTACATCTAAATTTCTCATGCTGTCCTTGTTTCCTGAAGCCTCTGTTGTATAGATATATAACTTGTGAAATTTAGAAAGAGAACCAAGAATATTTATTTCTGCCGCTGGCTTGCCATGCTGAGAAAAAAAAGACCATACACTCAGAATTTTAAATAACACTGTTCTTTATTAAGAACTGCACTATAGAAAAGAAGGAGGAAAGTGTTCAGCAACCAGAAGAGTGCTTTCATGCTCCTGTTGTTTAATGAATCACAATTACAGATTCTGCTTCATATAGGAATGTATCCTAGGACCCTTTTCATCCCCATCCCAACCCAAGTAGGGTTGGAGAACCTGTGACAGGGAAAGAGGAAAGGAAAAAATAGTGGTCTCAAAATTAGCAAACTATTTGAAAGGCTACTCGGAAGACATGATGGCAATTCTCTAGTATTTTAAGTCTTATAACTCTGTAACCTTTCTATATCTCATTGATAAAATAAATATAATTATCTCATTGGTAAAATGGGTATAATAACTATAGCCAACCCATAAGGGAATATTGAAGCACTCAGAATCATGTCTTGCATTATGAGGTATTGGCTAAATAATAATTATCAGTTTGATGAGACTTTAACTTTCTATAAAAATAGTATATGGCTTACATCATATGGAGGTTTGATATTTTTTATTATGTGATAACTAGATGTACCTCATTTAATCACTGAGATTTGGTTTACTTATGTATATTTCCTCATTTACTTAACATCTAATACCTGCCTATACTTGACACTGAAAATTTATTGGAATTTAGATGAAAGAGATAGGAATTGAGGGTTGGAGGGGTTAAATAACTGGACAATGGGAACAGTTAATGGCATAACTAGAGTTTAACTATTAAACCCAACTTGTAGCTGCTATACTTTTAAAATACAGATTCTTTAATTCCTATCATGCTCACCCCTTCTACATTAGGGTTTACATGATAAGCAACTAGTAAAATGTTTGTGTATAAACACACACACCTCTATAAACACAGAAAGAGATGTATTATAATGAATTGGCTTATGAAGCCAATGAAGGCTACATAATGATTATGAAGGCTGACAAGTCCCAAGTTCCAAGAATTTCAGGCAAACTGGAGACCTGAAAAGTTGGTAAGTGTCAAACAGGAGTGTAGTTTCACTGAGGCCAGCAGGTTGAAGACCCAGGAAGAATAGTTATTTGAATTGTAACATAGGAATAATTCAGTGTCAAGTTTAAAGACAGACAAGTGGAATTCCTGTTGGGAGATGGAGAATGAATCATTTTGTTCTATTTTGATCTTCAGCTGATTGCATGTGGCCCACCATATTTGGGAGTTCAGTCTGCTTTACTGGTTATACAGATTTCAGTGTTAATTTTACCCAAGAGTTATCATTGAAGAAACACCCAAAATAATGTTATTATCTGGATTATCTCATGACCCAGTTAAGTTGACACATAAAGTTAGTTATGCTTTCCCTTTATAACTAATATATCTACATTCACTTATTGTAGTTTGTGTGTGATTTTCCATGAATAGTCATAGAATTCCTTTTCCTGATGGCATGAGTCTATGGACCACTGATTACAAAGTTTTTACTGAGGTGGAATGTAAGATAGAGATCTAGGCTGGCAAGAATATGACCTAGAGTAAGTAGCAAGCTTATATTCAAAGGAGAAGAGTGCCAAGTACAATCAAGATGAAAATTCAGAGATTGATATTTAATAAGCAGCATAAGTAAGAACTGTATCAGATATACCAAAAATATACTTGAGAGTTAACTGAAGGTCAGAGTAGAGCAGTAGTATTAACCACTGTTTTTTCAGGGGTAATATGAGGTTTTTAAATAGGAGTTGATTTCAATGGCAAGGAACTCTGACAGTGACAATCAGGTTAAAATGGGGAGAAGTGATAAATAACCAGGATTTGGCTGGGATTGGGATAAAGAAATCTGGAGTCATTCTACCAGTACTTCCCATGAAGGGCTGAGTATTTCTGTCAGCTACCAGGCACCAGGCTGGACAAGGTACACCTCATTTTCCATGGCAGATGGGTTGAAAAAGAAGAATTGTGATGCACAGCAGGTTAAGCTGGACATTTCCCTGAGCCCCACTCAAGCCCTCTGGGAGCTCCATATGTCCATGGAATGTGTCCTGACTCTTGGCCATGAAAGCTTCTGTGCTCTAAGCCAAAGGGAAGAAAAATGAACATCATGAATTCATGTAATCCTATACTAAGTAAAGCACAGTCATACATAATTTCCTTTCATTCTGACTTTTTAGGTGTGTATAGAATGATGATTATTAATTTTTATATTTATTTATTTTCCCTTTTGTTGCCCTTGTTGTTTTTATTGTTATATATTATTTCCCTTTTGTTGCCTTGTTATTTTTTTATTGTTTTATTTAAGTTATTGTTGTTATTGATGTCGTCATTGTTAGATAGGACAGAGAGAAATAGAGAGAGGAAGGGAAGACAGAGGGGGAGAGAAAGATAAACACCTGCAGACCTGCTTCACTGCCTGTGAAGTGACTCCCCTGCAGGTGGGGAACCATGGGCTCCAACTGGCATCTTTATTCTGATCCTTGTGCTTCATGCCACGTGCGCTTAACCTGCTGCGCTACCTCCTAACTCCCTGATTATTATTTTAATTCTCAACGAATAAATGAGAATGTTAATTTATTTTAGACACACATACTGGTGGTGGTACAATAAAAGAACCCAATGTTTTATTCCTGCTTTCATATGTGTCTGAAAAGGTATGATCTCTGTCCTTTAATTCAACCATCACTTACATGTAAATGATTACAGATTTTATATCCCCAGTTCCATCTTGTCTCATGAGCTTTGGGTTCATAGTCCTATCTTCTAACTGAATATTTTCATCAGAAGGATCAGACACTCCAAACTGAGCATGTATATGCATCGCTTGGTTTCTTCTTTCTTTTTCCTTTACGTTTTTAATTAATATCTCACCATGTGGCTTATTTACTAAATTGCTATTCAGAAGCACCTTAATTTCATTCTTCTTTCACTTTGTCTTATCTCTCCAACTCAGTGTGTTCAGGTCATAGATCTTTTTGTTTCCTCTATATGCTTATTTCTTATTGATCTTACCCAAGTTTAGAACCCCCAGTAGAATCTCTGTGTTAGTACATTCATATTTACATATCCAGCACTATATTATCTTCTGTCTTCCAACTTGGATATTGAATGTCCTACTTGAAACCTTTAAGTAAATAAAAGTCAAAATGACTATATAATCTAGCATGTGTGTAGGAAAATTTGTGATTTTTAACTTTTTTTTTTCTGAATCATTTTATTGGTGGTGGTGTTATGGGTTACAGTATAGTTGTTGACACATAGGTACAATTTCTCGTCTCTATATGATAGTTGTCTGCAACGTAGGTCCTTTTCCACCGACATGCACCAGGCCACCAATGCCCTCTGTATAGCCTTCCTTGTAGCACTTTGCTTTGGTGTAATACACTACATGTAGTTCAGATTTCACTTTGTGGTTACCTTTTCTGTCCCTAGTATCACCTATAAGTGAGATCATCTGGTATTCAACCTTTTCTTTTTAGCTTATCTTACTTAAAAATTTTTTTTTCCTCAAGAGTCAAAGAAGGTAAAGGAGATGACTTTATTTTTTAACAATTGAGTAGTATTCAATTGTGTATATGTACCACAACTTTCTTAGCTACTCACCTGCTGTTAGCCATCTGGGTTGCTTCCAAGTTTGGGATATTACAAATTGTGCCGCTGTGGTCATAGGTATACATAGTTCTTTTTGTATATATGCCTTTGCTTGCTTTGGGTAAATCCCCAGCAGAAAAAATTGTCAGATTATAGTGCAGGTTCATTTCTAGTGTTCTGAGAAATCTCTAGACTATTTTCACAGGGGTTGGACCAATTTGCATTTCTACCAGAAGTTTAGAAGGGTTCCTCTCACTTTCCCCCTGCCCCATATTCTCTCCAACACTTATTTCTGTCCTTTCTAATATATGGTATGTTCACAGGAGTAAAGTGTTATCTCATTGTTGTTTTTATTTGCATTTTTCTGATAATCAGTCACTTTTAGTATTTTCTCCTATGTCTGTTGGCCCTCTGGATCTCTTTGGTGAAAATTATGTCCAGGGAGTCTGGCGGTAGCGCAGTGGGTTAAACACACATGGTGCAAAGCTCAAGGACCAGAGAATGATCCTAGTTCGAGCCCCCTGCTCCTCACCTGCAGGGGAGTCGCTTCACAGGTGGTGAAGCAAGTCTACAGGTATTCTCTCCCCCTCTGTGTCTTCCTCTCCTCTCTCCATTTCTCTCTGTCCTATCCAACAATGACAACATCAACAACAACAACTATAACAACAATAAAAACACCGTTTGTGAAGTGGTGCCCCTACAGGTGGGGAGCTGGGGGCTCGAACCCAGATCCTTATGTGCCAAGTGCGCTTAACTCGCTGCGCTACCGCCTGACTCCCAAGTTTGATGTAGTTTTATTGAATTATTTTGTCTTTGTTTTCTTTACTGTTGGACTCAAGTTTTTAAACACATTTCTGAACCATACATTATGAGACACTATGCCAATGTTTTCCTTTATATATTTCATAGTTTCTGGTTTAATGTCCATGTATTTCATTCATTTGAAATTTACTTTTGTGCATGGTGATATATGGTGACCCTGTTTCATTCTTCTGCCCATTTCAACCCAATTTTCTCAACTATTTGTTAATTTTAGACTTGTAAACAGCTCCAGTGTTCCTGATCCTAGCAAAGGGTAACTATTAGACTCACCTAGTTCCTCAGGATGAGTATTTTGTCTTACTGCACTGATCTCTCATATTCACCTCTAACTCATGAGTAACATTGCTCCACTTTCAGTAACATTCCCAAATCCAATAATTTCTCAAACTCTCACTTACTCCACAGTTTAAACTATGACAATCACTCACTTGGCCTATGCTAGTAACCTCCTAAATTGTCTTCTAGTCTTTCTTTACTCCTCCACATAATTGCCACAATGATATATTTATCAAACAAGCCTTTTGCAACACATTTGGAAATTTTCATACCCTAAAAGATCATGTTCTTGGGCTCCTCTTCATATATTCTCCACAGTACTCACCCTTTACTTATTTCTGTTGCAATCACACTGGCTTTCTATCACTATTGTATAATCAAACACACATCAGAACCTTGCTTCTACTATTATCTTACTGGAAATACTCTTGCCAAGATCTTTTCGTGTCTCACTTTCTCAGTGTTACTTTTTTTTTTTTTTTTAAGATTTTATTTATTTATTCATGAAGAGAGAAGGAGAGAGAGAGAGAGAGAGAAAGAACCAGACATTACTCTGGTACATGTGCTGCCAGGAATTGAACTCAGGACCTCATGCTTCAGAGTCTGATGCTTTATCCACTGTGCCACCTCCTGGACCACCTCAGTGTTACTTTTTAAAAGGAGCCTTCTTTGACAATCCAAACTACCGAACACATTAAGCTATAATTCACTATAATTCTTTTTAAAAAAATATTTATTTATTCCCTTTTGTTGCCCTTGTTGTTGTATTGTTGTAGTTATTATTGTTGTTGTTATTGATTCATAGTTGTTGGATAGGATAGAGAGAAATAGAGAGAGGAGGGGAAGACCAAGAGGGGAAGAGGAAGATAGACACCTGTAGACCTGCTTCACCGCCTGTGAAGCCACTCCCCTGCAGGTGGGGAGCCAGGGGCTCGAACAATTCACTATAATTCTTTGTTCTCTTGTCCTGAATTATTGTTCTTCATATCACCTTTCTCCTCATGACATTATACCTTTGTTTATTTCCTTATACCTTATTTTTAAGAGGCATTAAGTTTCAATGACATTAGCTTTTCTTTTGGGTAGATTCTTTCTGGTTTCTGAATAATGTTGCCTAGTCAGTGGTCATGCAATTGGTTGGTAGAGTATACATGTTGCAAATGTTGCTAATTCTAGTTTATAAAATCAATTATTTGACTTTCTGTTATAGAAAATGATAATTAAAATCACTTACAGCCCTCTTTCTGTCCTCATTCTCTCAATACCATAATTTTTTGTTAAATAAAAATTCAGACACTGAAATGACTAGATAAGTAATGTTCACTGGTAAGTTAATATCACAGGATGAGCTGAGTGGTGCTCTTCTTCTTCTTCTAGCGTTTGCCCTTCTTCCGTAGCCAGTCAACAGCATCAGGTTGAGCCTGATGTAAAGTTTCGAGACCTCCTTTGAATCTGGAGAGGTGGCAGTCGTTGACTATGTGGGTCATAGTCTGTCTGTAGCCGCAGGGGCAGTTCGGGTCGTCTCTGGCTCCCCAGCGATGGAACATAGCCGTGCACCGGCCATGGCCTGTTCCATAGCGATTGAGGAGGGCCCAATCATAACGTGCTAGGTCAAAGCCGGGTTGACACTTGCAGGGGTCTGTGATGAGGTGTTTGTTCTTTACCTCAGCTGACTGCCAACTCTGTTTCCAAGAGACTGGAACAGAGAAGTTCAGTGTTGGCGTAGGGGACCAGATTGGGTGACGAGACGTCAAGCGTTGGACAGGGTGGGCGAAGATATCCACGTATATTGGCAGGTCCGGTCGAGCGTAGACGTGGGAAATGAACTTAGATGATGCCGCATCCCGACGAATATCTGGCGGGGCGATGTTGCTAAGAACTGGCAGCCATGGAACCGGGGTGGAACGGATGGTTCCAGAAATTATTCTCATGGAGGAATATAATTTGGAATCGACCAAGTGGACATGGGGGCTACGGAACCATACTGGGGCACAGTATTCTGCAGTGGAATAGCATAATGCCAGAGATGATGATCGTAGTGTGGAAGCGCTTGCGCCCCATGAGGAGCTGGCCAGTCTTGCAATGATGTTATTCCTTGCGCCCACCTTTGCTGCAGTTTTTATGAGATGTTCGTGAAATGACAGGGTGCGATCGAGAGTAATGCCAAGATAGACTGGCTGGGCTTTATGCCGGATTCTCGTATTGCCAAGCTGCACATTAAGCTCACGTGAGGCCGAGGCATGGTGTAGATGGAAAACAGATCATACCGTTTTTGCAGTGCTAGGGATTAGTCGCCACTTTTTACAGTAATCAGATATCAGAGACATGTCTTTCGTGAGTGTTTCCTCGAGGATGTCGAACTTGGATGCCTGAGTTGCACAGCAGATGTCATCGGTGTAGATGAACTTCCTTGAAGAAGTTTCTGGGAGGTCATTGATGTAAATATTAAATAGCGTAGGAGCCAGAACAGAGCCCTGGGGGAGGCCGCTTGAGACAAGTGGTGCTCTAGTAAAAATTTTCAAATCGTAGTGTTTATATAATCACAATGCTATAAGTGATATTTGTTGATTTTTGAAATTTATAAACCAGCTTTAGGTCAAACATAAAAATTTTATGTTTATCTAATACAATCTACATGTTATAAGGCCTAATATAGATATATACATATATATATTTACTATTTATTTATTTATTCCCTTTTGTTGCCCTTGTTTATTGTTGTAGTTATTATTGTAGTTGTTACTGATGTCGTCGTTGTTGGACAGGACAGAAGGAAATGGAGAGAGGAGGGGAAGACAGAGAGGGGGAGAGAAAGATAGACAACTGCAGACCTGCTTCACCGCTTGTGAAGCGACTCCCCTGCAGGTGGGAAGCTGGGGGCTTGAACCGTCATACTTTCTGGATCTGTATTCTCCGCCCCCCACCCCCACCCAGAGTCTTTTACTTTGGTGCAATAAGCCAATTCCAGTTCAGGTTGTACTTGAGTTTTCTCTTCTGATCTTGTTTTTCAACTTCTGTAAGGCCTAATGTTTAAAGTGGTGTTAGTGCTGTCAGAATGTGGTAATTGGAGAGGAGTAAAGGGGTAACAAAGCGAAGAAATATTATTTAGTGCAGAAATCCTAGATCACTCATTTAATTGGTAGCAGCTTAGTAGAATTGGTATAAAACTGGTAAAAAAAAGTTTAATCACATTACATAATTATTTAGTAAAATCTTATGTATTACAATATAAAGTAAACCAAAGACCAAAAATTAATATATAAGTAAAAAAGTTTGGGTGTAGGAATTAGGGAGAAAGAACCAATTCAATTACATCCTAATTTTTAATAAAAAAAATTAATACATATTATTGAAAATTTGCAAATCAAAGAGAAGTATATAATTTAAAATTAATATTTAAAACATGTAAAAGAACTTAATACTTAAATGCTTAAAGATGCTTTCTTTGTGGAAGGATAATAGTAAGGTGTACAATCTTGCTGTTTATATGAATTTATTACTTTTTAATAAGAATAGAAATTTCAAAGTTCCCTTAACCCAGTGCTCCTGGTTTAGTAGATTGTAATGTTCTTTTTTAAAAAAATTATTTATTTGTTCCCTTTTGTTGCCCTTGTTATTTTATTGTTGTAGTTATTATTGTTGTCGTCGTCGTTGTTGGATAGGACAGAGAGAAATGGAGAGAGGAGGGAAAGACAAAGGGGGAGAGAAAGATAGACACCTTCAGACCTGCTTCACCGCTTGTGAAGCTACTCCCCTGCAGGTGGGGAGCCAGGGGCTTGAACCGGGATCCTTATGCCACAGGTCCTTGGGCTTTGTGCCATGTGCGCTTAACTCGCTGCGTTACCACCCACTCCCAATTGAAATGTTCTACATGTAACATCTATCTGATAATACCGTGGCAGTTCTAAAAAATTGCTATTCAACCTATTAAAAACAGCACTTGCCTTTTAATATAGAGAAGGAAAAAGATTCACTGAAATGCTTATGTAACCAATCCATTTGTTTTTTTGTGGGTAATACTAATGAGAGTCTGGATTAAGACTGAGAAATAAGATAGATATGAGATCTCAGGTCTGGGTAGGAGATCTCCTAAAGTCCACATTTTAATATAAACTTATGATTGTGGATCAATAGCTTTTGAAATGATGGGGTAAAGGCCTCTAAAATCTAATCTTTCTTAAAAGCAATGAGAGAACTAGCAAAATTGTAAATATCAACATTTGGGGACTCTGAAAATGAAAAAAAAATTTTTCAACAGAGGAGCATTTATTAAAAAAAAGACTAAATCTAGATAAGAGCAGCAAACTCTGTGGCATTTAACTTTTCTTATTCTCACCTTCTCTTTCCAATTTTGTAGTAGCTTAAAGGCCAATGGAAAGGAGCATAATTAGATTGTAGCTCCCCAGAGGCTCACACAGGGAATTGTCACTGCCTGGACTATTTGGAAGTGGTTTTTTTTTTTTTTTTTTTTTTGAGCCAGCCTTTTAGACTTTGTCTATATTCGAGCTCACTCTGTGTGCACATTTTTCCCCCCAGGGCATTTGTCAAAAACAATCAGCAGGAAATACTTCACATAGCAGATACCTGAGAGAGTGGTAACTTAATAGTTGGGGGAACAAAAAACTGATCAAAATTTGAAAGAAAATACTGGAAAATGTATACAGAAGTTTCTTAAAAGCTTCAATATGGGAGTCAGGAGATATTTTACATGATAGAATGTGTGCCTTAGGGGGCCAGGCGGTAGCACACTGGGTTAAATGCTCATAGTAGGAAGTGCAAGGATCCAAGCAAAGGTCCTGGTTTGAGCCCAGGGCTCCCCACCAGCAGAGGAGCTTGTGAAGCAGTTGTGCAGGTGTTTGTCCTTTCTCCCCCACCCTCTTTTTATTAGAGATTCGGTATTGATTTACAAAAGTACATGTCAACAGATGTATAATTCTACACCGTTCCCACCACCAGAGTTCTGAATCCCAAGTCCTTCCATTGCAAACCACCACGATTCTCCCAAGGCTGCAGATATGGGTTAACTGTCATTTCTACAACTGTCTGTCTATATTTGTAGATATGTACCCCTTTTTTCTTCCAGGTCCAGTCCTCTGTTACCCTCCAAGCCACATATCATCCTATTACTACATTCAAATATTTCTCTCCTTTTCACCCTGTCTTTCTGGGACCTGATGTAGCTGGAAATCAGAGCCCTCTTATCCTCTTCCTATTACATCTCCCTCACTGGGAGCATAGATCAAAGTTGTTTTGGAGGTGCAGAAAGTAGGAGTTCTGGTTTCTGAAATTGCTTCTTTGCTGGAATTGGACATTGGCAGGTCAATCCATACCTCCAGCCTGTTTCTGCCTTTCCCTAGTGAGGCAGGGTTCTGTAGTCTATCTTTCCCCATCTCTCTCAATTTCTGTCTTATCCAAAAAAAAAAAAAAAAGAAAAGAAAAGAAAAAAAAAAAATGTCACAGGAGTAGTGGATTGATAGTGCAGGCACTGAGCCCCAGCAGTAACCCTAGAGTAAAATATATGTGTGCCCTGGGTTCAAGCTTGGTTACTACATAGAAGCACCATGAATGGCCCAAGGGGAACTTCATGGGTGGGAGAGTGATGCTATATGCGTCTCTCATTATTCTTTTTGTGTCTTTAATATACATGACACAGAGAAGTTCACTGAATAGTGGTATTGTGCATATGTTAGGCCCTGGCACTGCATAAATAAAATTTAAAAAACTGAGTCCAATGTAGACTCAGGAATCTAAAAGACTATGAACATACACAGGACTTTGTGCCTTCCCAGAAGAGATTTGAAAAGGGATTGTTATTTCATCTTCATATAACCTAATGATTCTGCATAAATTAAGGCAGATTTATAAATTTATCACTAGTATGTTAAAAACTACACACACACACACACATACACACACACACACACCCTTCCTGCAAAGACTGTAAGACATACTGGTACAAGGTACTTATAGAAATCTGTTCATTCATAAACTAATAACTAATTTAGCTGAGTAGATATTTTAGACCATATACAGCGGTCATTAATGGATAAAAACCATCAATATTATATGCCCATGAGGACACCTAGAGACTGAACTTAATTGAACAAGTACTTAAAATCAGAGATTATAAGTATGTTCAAGAACTAAAAGAAATCTCTAAGATAAAGGAAAATATAAATATTACTCACCAAGTAAGTAATATTAAAAAATAGAAATTATTTTTAAAAGGAAACCAAATAGAAACACTTGAGTTTCAAAGTATAATAACTGAAGTGAAAAATTCACTAGAAGAGTACAATATCTGATTTAAGCTGGTAAAAGGGAGAAGCAGCAAAATCAAAGAAAGGCCAAATAAGAGTATCTACTTTGAGGAAAAGAAAGAAAAAAGAATGTAATGTTAGGGACTAAACCTGGGGTCTAATGCATGCCTTACTCAGCAAGTCCTATGTTTTAATGCTGAACTATCTAGGTAGATTCCTAAGGAAATCTTAGGAGGGAAAGAGGAAGCATTTCAGGCACAGGGGGCTCCAGTTTACTCTGGAGGGAAGGCTAGACAGTCAGAGTTTATTTATTTATTTATTTATTTATTTATTTATTTATTTATTTATTTATATTTAATGAACACACACATCAAGTCTTCAAATAATATTGCTTTGTTCAACATCAATTCATTATACTTTGATAAAAGAACTAGTCAGTTCCAAGTGGGGTCATTGAATGTGTAGAGCTTATATATTCTTTATGTCTGTTGGGTTTTCTCCAGCTGCTAATAGGAGAGGGGAGGTAGAAAGGGAGAAAGAAAGACACCTGCACCCTGCTTCACAGCTCATGAAGCATTCCCCCTGCAGAGGCTCTAACCCGGGTCCTTATGCCTGGTGATAATGTGTGCTTAACCGGGTGCACCACTGCCTGGCCCCCCAAATAGTTCTTTAACATTATAAGTGCTTGGGTCCTTTAAATAAAGCCTCTTTATTTTTAAGCTTGGTGATGTTTTGTGCCCAGAAATATCCTGAGTGACGAGCTCTTATCTATATCATTTATACTATGGCAGAATTAGTTTTTTTTTAAATTTCTTTTTATTTGTTTATTATTGGATAGTGACAGAGAGAATTTGAGAGGGGAGGGGGACAGAGAGGGAGAGAGACACCTGCAGCCTTGCTTCACCATTTATGAAGCTGTCCCCCATATAGGTGGGGCCAGTGGCTTGAACCCAGGTCCCTGAAAGCTGTAGTGTGTGCACTTAACCAGGTGCGTCACTACCTGGCCCCATAATTTATTTCACAGTTTCCAAGAAATTGTCTATAATGTTAAGAAAGGACTTACTACATGAAAATGTTATATGCTGCTGGCATAATTCTAGACACTTTGCAGATTTAACTTTGTACTTCATTAAGTTTGTTTCATAGCTTTTTATTTTTTTTTCTACCACCAGGCTTATCACAGTACTATGAATCTACCTCTCCTGGCAGCCATTTTTCCCTGCTTCCCCCCCCCCCCATTTTATTTGATAGGATGAGAAATTGAGAGGGCAGAGGAAGATAGAGAGGTAGAGAGATACACACCTGCAGAGCTGCTTCACTATTCATGAAGCCTCACCTGAAAGTGGGAAGTGGGGGCTCAAACCCAGGTCTTTATGCATGATAATGTGTGTGCTCAGCTGGATGAATCACCACCCAGGGCTTAGTTTTTTTCTATTATTACCTGTTGCTCAGATGAATAATCTCAGATACAGTGAAGTTAACTATTTTACCCTAGGACACTTAGTAGTAAGTATTAGGAAACAGACACACCTGCTCTAGTGTGTGCAATCACTACCATGTCTAGGGTTCTGGTTAAGGTTAGGATATGTTTTTTTTTTTCTTTCTTCCTTCCTTTCTTTCTTCCTTCCTTCCTTCCTTCCTTCCTTCCTTCCTTCCTTCCTTCCTTCCTTCCTTTCTTTCTTTCTTTCTTTCTTTCTTTCTTTCTTTCTTTCTTTCTTTCTTTCTTTCTTCAGATGTTCCTTTTCCCCTAATACCTTATTTTTTCCTTTCTTTTATCGGGGGTATGTGTAAATTAATGATTTACAACCAACAGTAAACTACAGTAGTTTGTACATGTGTAACATTTCTCTGCCACCAGTTAGAGAAATTGTTTTGTTATGTTTTTCACAAAACAATTCAACCCCCACTAGGTCCTCCTCTGCCATCATGTTACAGGACCTGAACCCTCCTCCCTCCCCCCAGAGCCTTTTACTTTGGTGCAATATACCAAACCCAGTCCAAGTTCTGTTTTTTTGTTTTCTTATTTTCAACTTACTTTTTTTTTTACTAGTGATTTAATAATGATTGACAAGATTGTGGGATGAGAGGGGTACAATTCAATGTAATTCCCGCTACCACAGTTCCATATCCCCTCCCTTACACTGGAAGTTTTCCTGTTCTTTATCCCTCTGGGAATATGGACCAAAGATCTTTATGGGGAGAAGAAGGTGGAAGGTCTGGCTTCTGTAATTGCTTCTCTACTTGACATGGGCATTGACAGGTCAATCCATATCCCCAGCCTGTTTCTTTCCTTAGTGGGGTAGACCTCTGGGGAGGTGAATTTCCAGGACACATTATTGACACAATGTGCTTTCTTTACTATGTCTTTACTGTGTTGTCATTTGAAAACCACTTAACATCTCTGAGCTTGTTTCCTCATTTTTAAAAAAGAAGATTATCTCAGGGGCTGGGCAATGGCACACTGGGTTAAGTGCACATACATAGTAATACTAAATGCAAGGATCCTGGTTCAAGCTCCCAGCTCCCCACCTGCAGGAGGAAACCTTCATGAGTGGTGAGACAGGGCTGCAGGTATCCCTTTCCTTCTCTATCTCCCCTCCCCTCTCAATTTCTCTCTGTCTTTATCCAATAATAAAAATAAATAAATAAATAAATAAATAAATAGTAAAACCAATCACTAACTGGAAAGCTATTGTGCTCTAATTTGTTAGTTTGTGTCACATGTCCATTTCTAGAACCATTACAAGTCTCATCCAAAATCCATGGATAATTCCCACCCAAAAAAACCCAGAATGAGGTAAACAAGGATGTAGAGCTCAGGGGTGAACTCATTTGAATGCAGAATAAGGTAAGAATTAGCTTTCTTACTAATAAATAGTAAGAAAGCTAATATAACAGAAGCTCATTTCAGGGAATAGGGCCATTTGAGTAACTAAAGCTACTAAGAGTTTGGATTGGAAGTCAGAAACTCCCAACAAAGTGTCAGGGCTTAAAAGATTCACTACTAAGGGTAGCGCAGCGGGTTAAGCGCAGGTGGTACAAAGCGCAAGGACCTGCGTGAAGATCCGGTTGGAGCCCCCCGGCTCCCCACCTGCATGGGAGTGGATTCACAAGCGGTGGAACAGGTCTGCAGGTATCTATCTTTATCTCCCCCTCTCTGTCTTCCCCTCCTCTCTCCATTTCTCTCTGTCCTATCCAACAATGATGGCATCAATAACAACAACAATAATAACTACAACAATAAAAAACAATAAAGGCAACAAAAAGGGAAAAATAAATAAATAAATATTAAAAGATTCACTACTAGTAGAGCATCAAGCTACAGATATTATTCAAATGCTTTGGCCCTACTGTGATTTATGCTAAAGCTGTGCTTCTCAGATTCTGAATTGGGAGGCCTCAGGTAGAGTCCAATAATCTGTCTTTCTAATAAATTTCCAATTGATACGAATGCTACTGGTTTCTTTATATATTGTTTCATTATATTGAAGCTTTATGTTTCAAGTACCAACTTCAGTTATCTATTCTGATGACTTCCTCAGCTCTTCCACTCTTTTCTTGAGATGATGGGGAATTAGAAGTGTGTGTATGTGCTTAGTAGGCTCTGTTCTGCTATTAGTCGCCTCTTTCAAGGGTAACATGGTGGTAGAGGCAGCCTTTCTACAAAAATAACAGGCTTCCTTGCTCCTCTGCTCCAAGTTTGATGGGCTTAAGGTAATGGACAAAAGGAGATCCCTGTCTTAGGTTGTAGGGGCCAATTAGCTGTAGGGTCACAATCAGAATTTTATTCAAAAAAGGAGCCAGAGATTACTCCACTTCTTGCTTTGGCATATTTTTCTTTAGCCATAGGCTAGAGAGATATGCCAAACTCCAGACAGCTGTAGTTGCCTGAGTGGGCCCTGCTGAGGTCAATTTAAATCAGTAGAACTTCCTGGTTGACTTCCAGGTTGACTAGTCAGTCCAAATGACTGATGCTATCAGACATGAAGTTTGGAATAAGTTTAAAATTCTGTATGTTTAGAATTGGACTGGAGTTGGTATACTATACCAAAGTAAAAGTCTCTGAGGGTTTAAGTCCTGGAACATGATGGCAGAGGAGGATGTAGTGGGGGTTGTATTGTTATGTGGAAATGTTATACATGTACAAACTATTATATTTTACTGTTGACTATAAACCATTAATCCCCCAATAAAGAAATAATAAAAAATAAAGTTCTGTATGTTTAAAGTGGTATATTACTAAAAAATTATCTGTATGAACTTGAGATTTTTACCCCCTCACCCTGTATGAGGGGGATAGTGTTGTTGTAGATATTAAATAATGAAGTAGGTAAAAAATACAATACAGTATTCCAATAAGTGGCAGAATTTAAACTATAGTTTTTTTCTCCTATAGTTGGCCTTTGAGAAATATTATAGCGAAAGAGACTTTGTGGTAGAATAAAGGAAAGATGGTTTGAGAAAGACAAAAACAAAAACATTTTGTTATTTCTGCTTGGTTTCAGGCACTTTACCGTGTCCTTTGATATGTTTTATAGCATTCTCTTTTCTACTCTAATTTGTGTGGTTAAGTTTCATTGTTTTTTTTATATATATAATAAAGAAACCATGACTCGAGATGACTTTGTCAGATGACTTTGACAAAGTCAGACAGTTAATAGTGGTGGCCTTGAGATAAAAAAACATAAGCATGTAAGCAGGCTTTTAATTTTTTTTTTATTCTTACAAACTTGCTCTTTCCACTATTGAAATACAGTCCAAAACTTAATCATATTAGTTTCCATTACAATACTGTTTTCATGGTTTCTGAATAAAAGTGTCTTAACCAAGTCTTTCAAAGATTGTTTTTTGCTTTGTCCATTTGACTTAATTTCTCATTTCTTTCTAAAGCTCATCTCCCTCCCTCCCTTTCTCTCTCTCCCCCCGCCCCATCTCTCTGTGTGTCCCTGGTGCCTTCAGATCTCTGTAGTTAAAATTCAAGCAGAATACAAGTGACTCAGCAAGCTGAATGTTAATCTTCGTGGTTTGTCTTAAAGAAAAAACAAATTCCCTTAGCAACATCCTCTCTAGAATGAGGAGAATGAAAAATTTTAAACTCTTGTAGGAAAAGCATCTTGGGTATAAATAGCCTAAATGATATTTTTCCTCATGAAGGCAGGGAAACAGATTCAAGCTCACAGTAGAATTTAAATACATTTATAATTTTACTTAAATTCATAGGTATGTGCTATAGGAAATCAAGACTAGAACTGACCTTGTCAAACTTAATTCCTTGCCTTATTCTATTTCCAGATATGTGCATAGGTAGCTTTTCTACTTTTATTCATAAAAAAAAAAAAAGGACTCAAAGCCCACTGTTTCCATTTTGAGCCCCGTGGCCTGGATTTGGTAGATGTAATAGTCAGAAGACAGTCTGTTATACTGCAGTGGCAAATATTCTCATGCTCATATGATGACTTAACAAAACAAAATTTATTCTGCTACTTGTACATGCAGGTTAATAGGACCTTTCATAGTCACAGTTACTAATGAATTTCCCCTGATGGAGAATCCAATATGGGCTTCCATGTAGTCATTGTAGGGAGAAATAGGGAATAGGCCAAATAAAAGAATATATATATTTGATAGGACAGATAAATTTAGAGGGAAGAAGGAAATAAGGAGGGAGAAAGACAGAGAGACACTTACAAACCTGCTTCACCACTTGTGAAGCTTTCCCCTGGCAAGTGGGGATTGGGGTCTGGAACCCAGGTCCTTGTGCACTATGATGTGTGCATTTAACCAGTTGTGCCACCATCCAGCCCCCAAATTCAAGAAATTTAATACTTTCATTGAAGAAACATATGCTAGTTCTGCTCATAATTAACTATGCAAACTAACTGATGTGTGTGCCCCACCCCCTACCCCCCAGCCCATATTCTTGAAGAGGTAGAGCCAGACATTTTTATGAACAGCTGAGATGGCCTCCCCTCTTCATGATCAGGTAGGGCCATTGCCTAACCTGGACTACTAATGAAAGATTTCCCAGCAATTCATTTTCCCTTTGGGTGGGTCAGTTTCTTAGGTAAAAATGATGCCATAGAAGATGCCTGTAAAACCTAGATGGAAAAGAGTTCTGCCAATATTTTCTTTTAAGTATTTGATAGTTCTGTTCTAACATCTAAGTCTTTGATCCATTTGGAGTTTACTTTTGTGTCTGGTTAAATGTAGCAGTTCAGTTTCATTCTTCTATACATTTCAACCCAATTCTCCCAACACCATTTGTTGAAGAGATTTTCCTTTCTCCACTTAATAGTTTGGGCTCCCTTGTCAAAAGCTAAATATTCATAGGTGTGGGAGTTTATTTCTGGTTTTTCAGATCTATCCCACTGGACAGTGTGTCTATTTTTGTTCCAGTGCCAGACAGTTTTGATTACAATGGTCCTATAATATAGTTTGAGATCAGCTATGAGATCTTCTGTGACAAGAACTTTCAATACTATGCTGAATAGTAATGGTAATTAGTGGGAAGCCCTGTCTAGTACCTGATCTGAGAGGAGAATGCTTTCAGTTTCTCATCATTGAATATGATGTTGGTTGTAAGTTTTCTGTATATGGACTATTCTCATTTTTTGTATTGTTTTGATGATGAAGGTATGTTAGATTTTATCACAGGCTTTCTCTGCATCTACTGAGATATCATGTGGTTTTTGATTTCTCTTTTATTGATGTGGTGGATCACATTGACTGATTTATGTATATTGAGCCAGCCTTGAATCCTTTGGAAAAAATCCCACTTGGTCATGATGTGCAACCTTTTTAATATGCTACTGTATTCAGTTGGCTAGAATTTTGTTCAGTATTTTAGCAAGAAAGCTTCTGCACTGTAAAAGAAACGACCACCCAAACAAAGAGACTCCTTACGGAATGGGAGAAGATATTTACATGCCATACATCAGACAAAAGGCTAAGAACCTGAATATATAAAGAACTCATTAAATACAGCAACAACACTAGCAACACCAGCAGCAACAACAAAAACAATAGCAAAAATGACCCTATCCAAAGGTGGGGAGAGGATATCTAAAAGGCCAACAGATATATGAAAAAAAATTATCCAAGTCATTGGTTATCAGATAAATGCAAATAAAAACTACAGTGAGATACCTCTTCACTACTGTGAGAATGTCTTACATCAGAAAGGACAGTAACAACAAATGGTGGAGAGGTTTTGGTGGCAAAGGAACCCTTCTGTACTACTGGTGGGAAGGTAGTTTAGTCAGGAGACATTAGCTTATTACTTTAACCTCTCATCTATAATGATCACTGAGATTCAGGCAGTTAAAAGTTTCTTCAGAGGCCTAGGAGGTGAGGAGGTGGTATTATTCTGAACTTCCATGCAGAGGTCCTGAGTTACATTCCTGGCATCTCATGTGCCAGAGTGATTCCTAGGTTCTCTCTCTCTCTCTCTCTCTTTCCCTGTCTCCCTTCCTCTCTCCTCCCCCCGTGCTGGCATAGTGGTAATGTAAAAGAATTTCAAGCCTGAGGTTCTAAAGTCCCAATTCCCCTATCACCATCATAAGCCAGAGCAGAACAACGCTCTGGGGGGGTCTCTCTCTCATTAAAATAAAATATCAATTTATTTCTTCATATTATAGTTATGAAGTATAGTTTTCCAAGGTGAACTGAATATGTAAATTTTAAGAACTACATGCAAATGGCTAAGTTTTTAGCTAAATACAGGTACTCATTTTATTCTCTAAAGTTTGTCATATTTTCTGTCAAATAAGTTGAGACAGCTTGATCTAAAAAAAAAAAAGCTGGATATGCTAACTTTACGGAGGCAATTTCCAGAGTAATGCTATACATAGCATTTTCTCAAATTCCAGAAAGTTTTTTATAGCTGCACTGCCCACCAAGGTAGCTAGCTATGAGATACGGGTGGCTATGTAGCATTTAACAGGGGGTTAATGTGACTGAGAAAATGTATTTCAAATTTTATTCAATTTTAATTAGTTCCAAATGAAACCTCAACAGCCACCATGAAGTTAGTAGCCACTATTATGGAATAGTTCTGTTTTAGAAGTTAATCTTTCATTAAGTGTTTTTTGATTTTTTTTCAAGCTAAAATGCACCTTTTTCCTGAAATAAAGGAATCTTACATGTACATCATTGATGGGTCTATTGAAAATCTGCAACTGCCATGAGATGTATTCTAATTTTGAGGCTAGGCCTTTTTTCAAATTCAGGCAACTTGCAGCATTATTTCTTTGAACAATGACTCTACTCTAGGTCCTGTTAGGTGGAATGCTGGTCTTTGGGAAAGAATTGAGGGCAATGTCAGCAATTTCCTAGTAGTGATTCCAATTCTGATTGCAGACCCTGGTAATTCCCTTGGGCTCAGGCAAATGGTATGTGGTGGCCAAGGAGAATGCCCTGTCAGTTTGTGCTGCAAAGGACTTGAGCTTCACAAACATATAGTCATCCTATTACTTATTATCACTATTATCATTATTTATATGCAGGGTCAAAGTTGTACTTTAACTTCTCCAACCCAATTTTAGTAAATTTTCTTTATTATTCCTTGAAAGGATGTTTGTGGTTTTCGCAAATTTTTCTCCATTATTAACTAAATATAGCTGTATGCTCCTACCAAACACATATACATACAAAGTCTAATACTCACCTTACAGACATCTTTCCTTAGTATAGATATTTGAGAGTAGACACCAACCACCACTGTAAACAAGATAAAGAAGTTGAGAAACTTCTTCTCTCTCTCTCTTTTTTTTTTTATAAATTAAGGTTTATTTATTTATTTATTTTCCTTTTTCTTGCCCTTGTTGTTTAACATTGTTGTGGTTATTAATGTCGTTGTTGTTGGATAGGACAGAGAGAAATGGAGAGAGGAGGGGAAGACAGAGAGGAGGAGAGAAAGACAGACACCTGCAGACCTGCTTCATCGCTTGTGAAGCGACTCCCGTGCAGGGGGAGAGCCGGGGCCTTGAACTGGGATCCTTACGCAGGTCCTGGCGATTTGCGCCACGTGCGCTTAACCCGCTGCGCCACCGCCCGACTCCCAAAACTTCTTCTCTTTTCTCACTGTCCTGGATGTCTAGCCCATAAATGTGCCACTCAGGGAAAAGAGATGAATCAGACAGGATGATTCAGGGAATTCCAACCCACAGTGGAAATTGACTTGTGGAAATTCACAGTGGAAATTAGTTCATGAAGGCTAGAGAGATAGCTCACCAGATAGGGTACAAGTCTTGCTATACATGGCCCAGGTTTGGGCTCCAGCACTATGTACTATGACACTGCGGTGTTCCTCCCTTCCTCCTTCCCTCTGTTCATTCACTCCCTCCCTCTCTCCCTTCCTTTCCTGGAACAGTGAAATGGCACACAAGCAAGGCTGTGTCTGACTCTGCAAAAGAAAGAAAGTCCAATATAAAGCACAGTGATAATATGGGGCACTAGAACACAGGATAAAGACCATTTTTATTTAGTCTGAAACCGCATGAAAAGGCCCTGGTTAGTGTATCAAGTTAAATTGACATTCCTACTATAAAACTTCCTGTTTTAGTTTTCATGTTATTTTATTCCTTACAGGAATCAGGAAAAGCAAAAGCAAATCAAGTGTAGGAGCATAATAAGATAAATGGAGTTGGATAGTTGAAAGACTGCTTCATCAAGACACCAAGAAAACATCACAAATCCAACTGGGCTATTAGGTAAGAAATAAATATTCACTGTGTTAGGCCACTAACATGTTTTTTTTTGTAATTAATGGTATCAATTACCTTAATGCACATAAACAGTTTGCTTCAACTTAGACATTCAATATGAATATAAAAGGACAATATATATAACTGTAGACACAGATATATTTATTTTAATTATTTTTTGGTGCTCAGGGCCTCATGTATGCATAATCCTACCACTCAAGACTGATTTTTTTTCATTCTGTTTTTATCTCTGATATATATACACAGAGAAGAAATGAAAAGGTACACAAGGAGACACACAAATAGAGACACCATAGGCATTATTTCCATTACTCCACCATCAGTGGGCCTCCCCCTCCTCCACCCAAGCTATCTCTTTTGTCAGAAATATTTTAGAATTTAGAAAGATGTCATTTTAATCTCTTCATTTCATAGAGGAAGGAATTAAGTGACTTGCCTAAATTCACACAGTTTGGGGAAGTGCCAGGACTATATCCTAATCTCCCAAATTTTAGTCTGAGACTGACTCAAGCTGGCCTAAATGACCTCTGTTAGTCAATATGTTTTTCAGTAACTCTTGTCTGCTTGACAGTAAACAGAAGCACACAGGCTGACTTATATGGAAAATAATTGTCTTCACAAGGAAGGCAACATTTCCTGAAGTGACTCATGTTGATGTTAATGTATTTAGATTGTTGGTAAAATACTGAATTTAAAACATAACTAGACTCATCAGACCAGTTCTACGTTGATCATCAGGGCAGTGCCTACTTATATTGTTTGGTTTTGTTACACTGTGCCTGACATTTAAGTCCAGTCATTGCTAGGAGGAGAGAGTTGACATTGTCTGAGTAATATATATGGGTTTATCAATTTCTGAGAAAAGTAGGCTGTAATCTTGCTGACCTTCAATGTCATTGTACTGAGCTCTAGATTTCTTAGTTCATGGACTCAATCCATGGCACCTGTGCTTTCTAGGATAAAGTGTGACAGAAGAGCACAGGGTAATTGAATTACTGTGGCAGAAGATACTGCTTTCATGATCAATAGCTCTCCTCCCCTCTGTCATAGATACCAAATCTTGATGTATTTGTGTGGCAACAAGCCTATCCTGGGTGATGAATGGGGATAAGTGGAAGTCAGACATGGCAATCTTGGCAATCTCCTTTGCAAATGATTTGTCTAGAAGCAGAAACAAAATCAAATTCTGGCTAATGAAATTTAATTAAAAATCTGTTGGAGGTCTCTGGAAGATATTTTCTTCTCTGGCTATAGAGATGTGCTGGGAAAAAAGCCATTACCATCAGCTTTTTCCTTCCCACATCTGGACTTAGTTGTATATGGACATGATTCTGAGAATTGCAGCAGCAGTCCAAACGTCAGGAACAGCTAAATCGAGTGGGATGTCTTATTTATTCATTTTTTGTACCCCTTTGAAACACTCCTTTCTAACAGTGCAGGGCTGCTTGTTTCCCATTACTAGAGTTGAGGAATTTAGGATTGGGCTATAAGGTTCCCTGTAGATTTACTGAGGTTCAGTTTTGCCAGTCTTTTTCTGAAAATAACTAATTTCTATCTTTTCTACCTATTTTGAGAAAGGATAATACAAATAACATTAACCCCTATATTCCTTATTTGTAGAACTAAGGTTATAAAAACTATTTGCTGCTGTCATTGAAGAATATCATTAGGAGATCAGGCTGTAGCATGACGGGTTAAGCTCACATGGCACAAGCTTAAGGAGCCCCGTTCCAGCTCTCCCCCCCCCCCCACCTGCATGTTGCTTCACAGGCGGTGAAGCAGGTCTGCAGGTGTCTATCTTTCCCTCCCCATCTCTGCCTTCCCCTCCTTTCTCCATGTCTCTGTCCTATCTGGCAACAACAAAATCAATAACAACAACAATAATAACCACAACAATGATAAAAACAAGGGCAACAAAAAAGGAAAATAAATCAATAAAATATTTAAAAAGAAGAGTATCATCAGAAGGGCTGTATAAGATTCACTTCTTTTTTCCCCCACCAATATTTACTGAGTGCCTATTGTGAACCCCAAATTGTGGTAACCACTGGGTATAATAATGAACACAGTAGACATGGTCCCCTTTCCTTGTGCAACTTCTGCCCTGATAGAGAAGACAAGAAAGAACCCCTGGCTCCCTACCTGCAGGGGGATGGCTTCACACATAGTGAAGCAGGTTTGCAGGTGTCTGTCTTTCTCCCTCCCCCATCTTCCCCTCCTTTATCAATTTCTCTCTGTCCTATCCTATAAAATAGAAAAAAATGGCCTTCAGGAGCAGTGGATTTGTAGTGCCAGCACTGAGCCCCAGTGATAACCCTGGAGGCAAAAAAAAAAAAAAAGAGAGAGAGAGAAGACAAGAAAGAAATAAAAATAGTAATTATTAGATAAATAAAATATATGTTTGATTTGTAGATGAAATTGGTTAATTTTATTAAAGTATACTTATTAAATTTTATTAAAATATTAAATAAGTTGTTAAATGTAGACAGGATAAGAAATAGTAATAATTTCAATGAGCTGAACAAGATGAGATGCTGGAAGAAAATGAGTGAGGCAGAAAATGGCACTTAATACTGAAGACTTGAATGAAGTCATTTGAGAAGGAAGAAAAAAAAAACAGGTAGGGAGGAAGGTAAAAGATGCTACAACAGATTAAACAGCTCCAAAAGGAGCTTGGTTTATGAGAGAAAGGACTAGGGTGACTGAACTATAATAACAGCAGGTGAGATTGTAGACAGTGACTGGAAATAATTATGATTTATTTGTTGGTGACAAAAGTCTGCAACTTAAACCATAATTATTTTGTTACTTTGTATTGATACAGAGTTGAAAATATCCCTGAGCTAAATTGGGGATTTTACTTGGCTTCATCTGGGTTCCCTGATGCATCACTGGTCAGCTGTGAATTAGCTAATTCTTTGCTTCTGGGCACTGGTTAATTGTCAGCTGTTGTGATGATTTATGTTTTTTCATTCTTTAGTGAGCAGCCTTGTGATTGTTCATATGCTAAAAGGAAAGTTCTAAGAGTAAATAGTGTTGGTACAGCATTACTGTTCCGGCAATCTGTTGACCAAAAATAGTTATAAAGTCATTCCAGATTCATTGAATGAAGGAATAGATTCCTCCTCATAAAGGAGCTATTGCAATGACATATTGGAAACAAGTTTGAATACAGAGACACTATTACTTAAAGTAGTCAGTACAATTAGTTGACTAAGGTGCGTGTTACAGTTTAAGAATGTGCAGGCCCTATACCAATGGACATCTAATTTTTTGACAAGGTGGCTTGAAATATTAAATGGAAAGAGTCTCTTCAACTAATGGTGTTGGAAAAATTGGGTTGAAATATGCAGAATGCAAGAATGAAGTGGACCTCACCACACACAAAAGCAAACTCCAAATAGATCAAGGATTTGGATATTAAACCAGAATCCATCAAATATTTAAAGGAAAACATTGGCAGAGCTCTTTTTCAATTTAACTTTCAAATTTGACTCCAGTCCATTCACAAGGAAAACAAAAATAAACAAATGGGACTACATTAAATTGGAAAACTTCTGCATAGTAAAAGAAACTAGCACCTAAACAGGAAGGAAGCACTTTTTATGCTGTGTATCAGACAAAAGGCTAATAACTAAAATATTTAAAAAGCTTATTCAACTCAGCAACAAAAACTACTCTATCCAAAAATGGGGAGAGAATATGGACAGAATATTCACCAAAGAAGAGATCCAGAGAGCCAACATATATATGAAAAATGTCCAAGGTCAATGGTTATAAGACAAATGCAAATAAAGACACTATGAGATGCCACTTCTCTTTTGTGAGAATGTTATACATCAGAAAACACAGTAACAATAAATGTTGGATAGGATCCCTCTGTGCTTGTGGGAATGTAAATTGGTCCAACCCCAGGGGAGAGCAGTATGGAGAACTCTCAGAAAGCTAGGAATGGACCTACTTTTTGAGTAGGCAATCCTTCTCTTGGGGATATATCCTAATGAAACAAACACACCGACCCCAAAAGATTTTTGTATACCTATATTCATAACAGCACAATTTGTAATAGTCCAAAATTTGAAGCAACCCAGGTGTCCAACAACAGATGAATGGCTAAGAATGTTGTGCTATATATACACAATGGACTACTACTCAACTATTTAAAATGATGAATTCACCTTCTTCGCCTCATATTGGATGGAACTTGAAGGAATCATGTTAAGTGAGATAAGCCAGAAGGAGAAGGATGAATATGGGATGATTTCATTAGTAGGTAGAACTTAAGAAACAAGAACAGAAAGAGACAACACAAAGTAAAACTTGGACTGGCTTGGTGTGTTGCACCAAAGCAAATGAAGAGCTTGGGGGGTGGGGGGTGGGAGTTCTGGTGCATGATGATGGAAAAGGGCCTAAGTTTGGTGTGAGAGTATTTTGTAGACACCCATCATAGTGAGATGTGAAGTTTTACCTATGTGTCAACAACTGTATGGTAAACTATTAACCCTCCCCCAATAAAATTCTGGCACTGTATTTTTTCTTCATGAGAATAGGATGCCCCAGTTAGGGGAAAAAAAAATCTCCAGCATATTGATTTTATTCAAAGTTACAGAACAAAAAATGAGTTCAGAAAGTGTAGCTTAAGAAAAGAGTTCTAAGAAACTCTGAAATTTCCCAGTGAGTTTGGGACTAGCAAAAAGATTTAGTAGAAACAACCAGAAATGTAAAAGGTAAATAGGAGATAGAAGTATGTTAAACAGATATTTGCATATATTAACATTTAATAAACTAAATCTGAATGTAGTTCATATTCACTTACTGAGTGTGTCTCAGTTCAGGACATTAAGTTTATTCTGCAATAGAAAAAATTAAAACATAAAATATATAAGCTATGCTTCTACTGTAGAAACCATGTTGATGGTAAAATTTAGCTAGAAGGATAACCTCTTAAAGTCAGTAACAATAAGGTTAAGAACAATGTAAGACAAGATTACACATGTTTCTGGAGTGTACCTCAGCAAGATAAAAGTCAGCCCTTTGCGGGTCTGGTGGTAGTGCAGCGGGTTAAGAGCACATAGCGCTAAGTGCAAGGACCCATGTAAGGAACCCTGTTCGAGCCCCTGGCTCCCCACCTGCTGGGGGATCACGTCACAAGTGGTGAAGCAGGTCTTCAGGTGTCTATCTTTCTCTCTTCCCCTCTGTCTCCCCTCCTCTCTCGATTTCTCTCTGCCCTATCTGACAACAATAGCAACGGCAATAATAATAATGACAACAACAACAAGGGCAACAAAATGGGAAAAATGGCCTCCAGGAGCAGAGGATTTGTAGTGCAGGCACCAAGCCCCAGCAATAACCCTGGAGGTAAAAAAAAGAAAGTCAACCCTTTGACTGACTACATTAGTGTTTACAGCTTGTGAAAAGCTTCTCAAATCATACACTTATTTGTTCAACCATCTATGTGGCTGATATAGTAAAATATAAAAGTTTATAAAACCCAATTAAAATCTTAGATTGTTAATGCCTGATAGTTAAAAAAAATGTAGTAAATGTCTATTTATAGTGTTTTGTTTTTACTAAAAAGCAAGTTTAGAAGAAGTTACTTTTGGAGGGAGTCAGGCGGTAGCACAGCAGGTTAAGTGCAATTGGCACAAAGCACAAGAAACGGCGGCATAAGTAAATATCCCAGTTGGAACTTGGCACAAAGCACAAGAAACGGCGGCATAAGTAAATATCCCGGTTGGAGCCCCTGGCTCTCCACCTGCAGAGGAGTTGCTTCACAAGAGGTAAAGCAGGTCTGTAGGTGTCTGTCTTTCTCTCCCCCTTTCTGTCATCCCCTCCTCTCTCCGTTTCTCTCTGTCCTATCCAACAATGATGACAACAATAATAATTACAACAGCAACAACAAAAACAAGGGAACAAAAGGGAATAAATAAATAAATATTTTTAAAAGAAGTTAATTTTGTAATATTAATGCATTTCTATAATTATTTTATATTTCAATATGCACTTTTAAATATATAATTTTGTTATATTAAAATTCATATGTATTTTAGGACCAAAATTTAGAAAAAGAGGCTTGGTTATTATATATTCTTTCTTATTACAAGTAAGTTATTTGTGATGGATTTAAATTTTTTTAATAAACTACCCATATTCTACCTCAACTTACATGAACTCCCAATGTGTATAAAAAAAAATTAGTTCTTTGCTTCAGCATGTGTTGTATTTTTAACACAAGAGCAAAGGCAAATTCATATAAGAGAAATTGCTTTGTGTTATAAATTTGTGCTAACAAAAGGTATGAAGCTTCTTTTGAATAATACAACTGAAGAACAAAATTAGAAAGACCTTGCAGGATTTTTATAAAGCCAATTTAGATAGGGGCTTGCTTAGAAACTGGAATTAGGACAAATTGGCTATGTCAAAGAGAGAGGAGGAGATGGGAGAGGAGGAGGGAGTGAGGGGAAGAGAGAGAGAGAAGAAAATTGACTATAGGGGGTCAAGCGTTGGCATACCGGGTTAAATGAACAAAGTACAAAAGCATAAGGACCTGCTCAAGGAACTCATTCAAGAACCCCCACCCCGTCAGTTCCCCATCTGCAGGGGATGGGGGTCTCTTCACAAGCAGTGGTGAAGCAGGTCTGCTGGTATCTGTCTTTCTTTCTCCCTCTCTATCTTCTCCTCCCTTCCCTTCCCCTCTCAATTTCTCTGTCCTATCAAAAAAAAAAAAATTGAAAAACTGGCTATAGGAGCAGTGCATTTGTAGTGCAGGCATCAAGCTCCAGCAATAACCCTGGAAGCAAAAAAAAAGACTGACTATAAAAGTAATCATGGAGGAGTCTGCCGGTAGTATGGCGGGTTAGGTCTGCAGGTGTCTATCTTTCTCTCTCCCTCTCTGTCTTCCCCTCCTCTCTCCATTTCTCTCTGTCCTATCCAACAACAATAAGAATAACTACAACAATAAAACAACAAGGGCAACAAAAGGGAATAAATAAATAAATAAATAAAAGTAATCATGGCCTCTAAACTTGGTTTGAATGATGTAATGATGTAAGGGAGGAAGGATAACAAGATATCTCAGAAGACTTGTGCCATGTTCTATGAAAAGTTGAAATAAGATATTCTCTTATACCTAATGCAAGTAAAAATCACTATGTATCTTTCATTTGTAAGCATGATTAGTGACTAAATGATGAGAATTGGTTAAATTGCAAGGCATGTAGAGAAAATGAGATATAAAAGTCTTTAATTCAAATGGGAAACCAATGCCTAGAGAGATCAAATAATTTCTGAAGGACACTGAAGATCTGACAATGACAGGGCTAAACAGAGAAGCTTGTTGTGTTTTTGTAGAAGCTATGCACAAACTGATTTTCTGTAAGATGCAGTTGGCATGGTTCCCCGCACCCCCATGTTGGGAAAGACCTGCTGTAGGAATGTTGAAAAAAATTGTTAACAGTAGATATTAAATTGTATAATGGTGAGTATGGCAGGTTCTTTTTTTTTTTTTAACCAACCAAAAGCCTTTATACAAGCAATTTTTTGCAGTGTTTCAAGTGTATCTTTTACTTATAGTTTTTATGTTTCAAAAATCACTGCTAAAATACATTTAATACTGAAGAATATTGTGGATAATATCACTATATCTCCTTTTTTTCCTTCTAACCACTCCCATCACCAAAGATCTGTGTCCCCATCTCTAATCCCATAAATAAACACTATAGTTCTCCCAAATCTTAGATAGAGGTCAATATATTTTTTTTACATACATATGTTCAATTCTCTATAGTCCTCATTTGAGTAAAACCATTCTGTAACTATCCTTTAATTCTTTACCTCCTTACTTGCTCCACTAAGCATAATCTTCTCTAGTTCCATCCAGTTTATCTCAAACGACACAATACAATTTTTTTTTTTTTTTATTGCTGAGTAATACTCAGTTGAGTATGTGTTTCATAACTTTTTTATCCAGTCATCTGTCAAAAGGCATTTTGGTTGTTTCCAAGATTTTCCTTTTGTGAATAAGCCTTTATGGGGGTGCCAATATCCGTCTGAATCAGTGTTATTATATCTTTTGGGTAAATGCTTAGGAGTGAAATTGCTGGATCATAAAGTAAATTTTTAAGGATTCTCTATCATGTCTTTCATAATAGCTGCACCAATTTGCATTCCCACAGCAGTGTAGTAGAGATCCCCTCTCTTTCCACATCCTTTCCAACACTTATCTTCTCTTGTTTTATTGATGAAAGCCATCCTGACAGGTGTGAGGTGGAACCTCAGTGTGCTTTTAATGTGCATTTCTCTAACATTTCCACATGTCTGTGGGCCATGTGTATCTCTTGTTTAGAGAATGGTCTATTCATATCTTCTGCCCACTTTTTGGGGGGGTTGTTCTTTTTGTTGAGCTGTATGAGTTCTTTATAGATGTTTGATATCAACCACTTGTCTGAAGTGTATTATCTGAATATCTTTTCCCATTTTCTGGGCTTACTGCTTATCTTTATGGAATTTTCTTTTGATGTGTAGAAGCTTTTCAATCTGATATAGTCCCAGTTTCTTATTTTTATTTGTTTGTTCCCCTTGTTGTTTGTTCCATGGGTTGGAGTCTCCAAATATATCTGTTTTATGTTTGTTTATTTATTTACTCATTCCCTTTTTTGGTCCTTGTTCTATTGTTGTAGTTATTGTTATTGATGTCATTATTGTTGGATAGGAGAGAGAAAAATGGAGAGAGGAGGGGAGGTATTTATTTATTTATTTAAGAAAGGAGACATTAACAAAGCCATAGAATGAGAGGGGTACAGTTCCACACAATTCCCATAACCCGATCTCCACATCCCACCTCCTCCCCTGATAGCCTTCCCATTCTCTGTCTCTCTGGGAGTATGGATCCAGGGTCGTTGTGGGTTGCAGAGGGTGGAAGGTCTGGCTTCTGTAATTGCTTCCCTGCTGAACATGGGCGTTGACTGGTCGATTCATACTCCCAGCCTGTCTCTCTCTTTCCCTAGTAGGGTGGAGCTCTGAGGAAGTGGCGCTCCAGTACACATTGATAGGGTCGTCTGTCCGGGGAAGTCTGGTCAGCATCCGGAACCTGGTGGCTGAAAAGAGAGTTAACATACAAAGCCAAACAAATTGTTGAACAATCATGGACCTAAAGACTCAACAATTTGTTTGGCTTCGTATGTTAACTCTCTTTTCAGTCACCAGGTTCCAGATGCCATCAGGATGCTGGTCAGGCTTCCCTGTATTGAAGACCCCATCAATGTGTCCTGGAGCTCAGCTTCCCCAGAGACACACCCTACTAGGGAAAGAGAGAGGCAGACTGGGAGTATGGACCGACCAGTCAACGTCCATGTTCAGCGGGGAGGCAATTACAGAAGCCAGACCTTCTACCTTCTGCAACCCACAATGACCCTGGGTCCATGCTCCCAGAGGGATAGAGAATGGGAAAGCTATCAGGGGAGGGGGTGGGATATGGAGATTGGGTGGTGGGAATTGTGTGGAGTTGTACCCCTCCTACCCTATGGTTTTGTTAGTTAATTCTTTCTTAAATAAAAAAAATAAAAAATAAATAAATAAAATAAAATAAAAAGGAAACACTGACTAAAACCATAGGATAAGAGAGGTACAATTCCACACAATTCCCACCACCAGAACTCTGTATCCCATCCCCTCCCCTGATAACTTTCCTATTCTTTATCCCTCTGTGAGTATGGACCCAGGGTCATTATGGGGAGCAGAAGGTGGAAGGTCTGGCTTCTGCAATTGCTTCCCCACTGAACATGGGCATTGGCAGGTCGAGCCATACTCCCAACCTGTCTCTCTCTTTTCCTAGTGGGTGGGGCTCTGGGGAAGCGGGGCTCTAGGACACATTTGTAGAGTCATCTGCCCAGGGTAGTCTGGTTGGCATCATGTTAGCATCTGGTACCTGGTGGCTGAAAGAAGAGTTAACATATAAAGCCAAATAAAATGTTGACTAATCATAAACCTAAAGGCTGGAATAGTTCAGATGAAGATTTGGGAGGGTCTCCATTTTGTAGATAGCTAGTAGGCCTATTTTAGCTGTATTCCAAAGGGCTCCTGACTACTAGTTTTTTTTTTTTTCCCTGAGCCTGACATCTGATATGCAGGTGGATTCAAGTTATTGTCTGGGGAGATGATGTCATGGCTAGAAAAAGGATCAGAAAGCTGGGTCAGGGAAGAGAGTAGCTCCCAAATATGGGAAAGGTGTATAGATATTGTTGACTGTAAACGCCATCAATTTGATCTGATCTGGGACCCATATTCAGCTTAGGAGCCTATGTAGCCTCTGCATCCCTGTAGATCTGACTTCACATTCTGTGCTCGTGTGTAGGAATGTTCCAAGCTGACCCAGTTTCAAGACCCATCTTCTTCAGGTGGATGACAGAGTATGTTGCCCAGCCTCCTTCCGGAGGATGGAACATTCTTTACTATTGTTGATCCACGCTGAGGGCAAGGTCCTATGGGGGCCCACAAAGGGGTCTATTGTGTTGTTCCTGATAGAAATGACTGGTAACAATGGAGAGAGGGATCTATTCAAGGTCTAGGCCCATCATGTCTGTTTGGGAATCTCAGGACTCCCTGAGTAGGACCCCAGCTGATGAGGTGGCCTGATAGTGACTAGAGTGTCATTGTTAAGGTATGCCAGTCTCTTGCCCTTATTCAGCTTTTGCAGTCCTTACTTTGATAAGATTAGCTTTGGAGTGACTGAGGGAAGTGTAATTGGAAGTAGGTGAGGAGGGTATCTAGGTCTAAGTAGAAACTATTTCATTAGGACATTTATGGTGTCTTTCTAGGTCTGTCTACTTGCTGCATATATTGACTCACTGCAGACTATTGTGTATTTTTGCTTTGCATATATTTTGCCCTAATTTATGGATACATGTGAACATATGCCGTATCTTATGGGACCTGGTCTATACCTAATAACCATGCTTTTCTTAAAATTGAGTATGGTAGCTTTTAAAATGGCTACAAATCCTTTGACTGATTTTTCATTAAGAATTTGAGAATTCATGTCACCTTCCCTGGATTGGGACAGGCAATGACTACTACCTGAAGAATTGGTTGATGCTGGGTAACAAAAATATAAAATGGATGACTGTTTCAAAAAATAGAATAAAGATGGCTTGGACTGGATAATTCAAGAGATGGAAGGAAGTTTGAAACTCACACAGAAGGTAAAATTTCCTAGACTTCATGAAAGAATAGCTATAAATGGCATACAATTCAATACTGTTACTTTCCCTAGTTGGCAAAAACTAAGCAAAGAAACCAACAGTTATATTTTAGTCATGTAATACTTGGGATGACTGAACTATCCTACTTTTTTTTTCCCTAGCACTTATTAGTTCTAGTTAATGATGGTGCCTGGGATTGAACCTGAGATCTTAGAACCTCAGGCATGAAAGTTGATTGCAGAACCGCCATGCTACCTCTCTAGCTCTCCCTTTCTTTCTATTCTGCTTTCTATTGGTGGTTGGATATCAGTGGGTAATTGGATCTGCAAGTCTGGAACTTAGGAGAGAGATCTGAGTAAGATAAAATTACTCTTCCACTTTTTTTTTCAACTTGAATTACCCTTTTGTCTACATCTGCCTTTCTCCAGGCTTGTATATTTTGTTGAATTTCTTCAGTCATTTTAATTCCAGGCTTCTTCACACAGTGCTGGGTTCACTTTTCCTGACCACTGTTTCATTTGTGATCCTATGATAATTTTCCTTAGCTCATTGCTTCTGTGAAGTGAAGCAAAAACTAACCAGATTTCTGGGCTGTTAGTTGCAGCATCAGATAAAAACAATCAATGTCTGTTATTTAAGTGGCCTCACACTATACATTTTTAATTTCATAGACTCCCCCAGGAGTTCAAGAAAAATATTGGAGACTCAAAATCTGAAAAAAATGATAGTGCATATCATCTATTCTATCTATAAAATTCTGAACCTCATGTATCATATTATATGCATTTTTCATTCTAAAAAGCCCCAAGGGAGGAGTGTTCTTCCAGATCTAATAACTTCCCATGAGACTATAGTGCTGATTAGCCTCCTGCCCCCCAATCCATATTATTTTTTCTTTAAAAATTATTATTATTTTTCTCACAAGGTCATTTTTTATCTTTTAGACTTGTTAGTCTGACCCCATTAAGTCAGTTTTAGAAAGATATACCTGCTTAACTCCTCTCCTCAGAAATCATTCATGCAATCTTTGTAATTGGTTCTTGTCATTAACAGTCAAAATGCTGAAAAGAGTAGAAAAGGATTTCAGATTTCATCCAACTATGCAGCACATCAACTGTTCTGGATTCCTGCCCTTGGGAATTTAACTGGGAAATAACATATAAGGCTGGTTCTATCTGATTGGCTAGGAGGAGAGTAGTTAATCACTGTCAGTAGTTGTGTTCCATTAGACAACTTTGACAATATTATCAGAGGCAAAACTAGCATCTCTCACAAATGGTTGCAATCACAAACTCTGGGGACAAAATAAGCTGCTTATGTAGTCCTAATCTGATTTTTGAAAGTTGTCTGGACTTGAGCAGACATTGACTATGTCTATAAAATGTACCTCTAATCTAGGCTACTGCACTTTTAGCTCAATTTTATTATTCAAATCGTAATTCAAATGTCTTCCCTTGAAAGGCCTTCTTTGTTTATTCTCTCACATAAGGCAACCACCTGCGTCTCTGGCCAATTTCTTACTGTATTTATTTTCTTCCTTTCATTCATGGTAATTATTTGTGATGTCCTTATTTATAATGTCTTTTTAAACTATTTTAAAAATATTTATTTACTTTCCCTTTTGTTGCCCTTGCTGTTTTTTTATTGTTGTTGTAGTTATTGTTGTTGTTGTTATTGATGTGGTTATTGTAGTTAGATAGGACAGAGAGAAAGGGAAGACAGAGAGGGTGAGGGAAAGATAGACACCTGCAGACCTGCTTCACAGCCTGTGAAGTGACCCCCCTTGCAGGTGGGGAACCGGAGGCTCAAACTAGGATCCTTACAGTCCTTGTGCTTTGCGCCATGTGTGCTTAACCCTCTGTGTTACTGCCCGACACCCTTAAACTATTTTCACGTCTTTTTTTTGTTTATTATCTTTGTTTATTTGATAGAGACATCCAGAAATCGAGATGAAGGGGGATATAGAGAGGGAGAGAGGGAGAGAGACACCTGTAGCCCTGCTTCACTACTCCTGCAACTTTACCCCTGCAGCTGTGTCTGGGGGCTTGAACTCTGGTCTATGTGCACTGTAACATGTGCTCTCAAACAGGTGCACCACTACCTGGCCCCTATAATGTTTTCTTTGATACTTTTTTGTTTGTTTTCTCATTCAGTTGCTACTTTTAACACTAAATAGATGTGTAGTTAGTGAGTACTGAAAAATGTCAAAATTGCCAGTTTGTCTGGCAAGAAAATCCAATCCAATTGATTATTCACTATCCCTCACCAAGAATTGCTCAGTAGGAATAACATACAAGCCACTTATGTAATGCTTAATGTGCTAGATGCCACATGAAAGTGTACAAAGAAACAGATGAGATCAACATCATAATGTATACATTCAAAATAAGATTTCATATGTAATCAATAAAAACTCAACCTAGAAGTTATTAATGTGGTAGTTTATGTCCTATTTTTCATGGTAAAATTTTGAAATTTGGTGTTTGACACTCTGTACATCTTAATCTGACTGCTAGAGTTTCAGAGGAAATACTTAACCTGTACTTAGATTTTAGTCAAAAAGGGAGATTTGTATAGGTAAGTTGCTATAAACACTTTCTAATAGTGAGTCAAGTATGAGATTTTAAAAGTTAAATTCAAAAACTTAAAATGAAATAAAATTTAAAATGTAGTTCCTAGATTAGCAGACACATTTCCAGTGTGGCTTAATAGCTACAAGTGGCAAATAGCTATCATGTCATAACCTTAAATATCTTGCCAGACTGAGCATGTTGTCTTGTGGAAGTGTGTCTTTACAACTGATTGCTTTATGTTGTTACCAAAAGGATGAGTAGATATGAACTAATAATGCACATCAAGTAGAGATGGATTCCGGACAGTTTGCCAATTATTTTCCAAACAACCCTTATAATAAGCCTATGAGGCTGGTTTCACTTTCCTCATTTTATACCTTGGGAAACTGAGAGCTGTGAGATTGGAAGAGAGAACATACTGAAAGTACAGTGTTCTCTCTCTGTCTCTCTCTCTCCAGTGATTTCCAAAGAGAAAAAGACTAAGCAAAGGGGTACAATGAGGGAGCTGAAATATGTAAATAATAAAGCAGGTACATTATCAGGTTCAATTATTTTGGTGGCCTGAGTAAGAGACTCTTTAGGAAAATGCCCCATCAGTTACACCTAACATCACATCTTTAATGGCATTGACCAAAGTATGATCCCATGACCATAGCTAATTTCAAGGAAAGCTGAGGAATATAACTTGTTCTCAGGGGAGGTTCATATGCTCAACTAAGATTATACTGTTCTATGGTTAAAGAAGAAAGGAAAAAGATATTGAGGAATTGTAATGACTTTATATATCTGAGATTACTGATATTTCCTCATGGTATTTCACTTTACAAAGTAAATAGGTGCCTGGGTTCTTGGCATCATTTTGTTCCAAATATGCTCTGGATTAATCAGATTCTTCTGATGTAAAATAGAGCATAAGTCACTATGATTTTAGATGTTCTGTCACATGCATCTGTACCTACCTCAAACCCTAACTGAAAAACAAACTTTTCAAGTAGCAAACACTTAAGAAAGTGCGACTTTTTGCAGACACCTATCTTGAGTATATGAGAAGTTGTACCCATGTGTCAACTGTACTGTAAATTATTAGGCTCCAGTAGAAATGACAAAAAGGTGACATTTGTGCAAATGAAATGGCCCAATTAATAAGACTAAAAATGGGCTAAAAATTTAGTGGAGGGTGGGAGGTGATACTTGACTTGCTTAAATATTAAGTTGTATCTAATCTCCAGACCTGTTACCCTTATTTATTCATTGTGAAATATGCTTTTCCATATGATCATTCACCACCCAGCAGGCTAACCTAAACTTATTCACATGATGGCCACAGAGCTCTAGGATTATGAAAGAGTAGTAAATCCTAAAGTGTAAATACTTTTCAAGCCTCTGCTTACATCATATTTGCTCTGTCCCATCAACCGAAGCAAGTCATATAGCTGGACCCAGAGTCAGTGTGGAAAAGCACTCCTGGGAGCTAGGAAGATAGCATCACAGTAGTGCAGTAGACTTGCCTGGCTGAGTCTCCTGTAGTCTCAAGTTTAATTTCTAGCACTGCCAGATGCCAGAACTGGTACTTCTCTGTCTCTTTCACTCATGGAAACAAAATAAATAATATTTAAAATCTATTTTATACAAATAAAATCAAAATGAATTAAAATAGAAAGATACTATCAAAAGATGTACAGTCATGAAAAAAAAATTGAAGCTACTAGTATCCACCTAATGATGTTGTACAAATCCTTATTTCTCTGAGTCTCACTTTTCTTCTAAAAGTAAACAGAGATAGTAATTCTTGCCCATTATAGTTGAATTCTCTCTCTCTCCTCCACAAGATAATGTAGACATCCCAAATCCCAGTACCTGCAATCTTTGCAGAAATAGGATCTTCTCAGATGTAACAAAGATAAATGAAGTAATTAAGATGGGTCCTAATCTGTAAGGTTGGAGTTAGTTTATGAAGAGGGAAGCATCCTTATGAAGATAGAGACACACAGGGAAAAGTCTATGTAATGACAATGACAGATACTGGCATGATATAGCTCTAGCCCATAAACACCATGTACTGACAGTTACCACATGAACATAGGGAGAGACAAGAAAGAAGTCTACCTAAAGTCTCAGAGGAAATATGGCCATGTCAACACTCTGATTTTGAACATTTAGCCTCCAGAACTGTGAGACAATACATTTCTGTTTTTTAAAACTACCCGGTTTGTAGCACTTTGTTATGACAGTCATAGAAATAGTCATAATGCGTAGTTCGACTCCTCTGGCAAAGTTTTTATCAAGCATCAGTGAGAACAGTGAATGCCACTGGATAGTCTCTAGTCCTAAAATGGTTATTTTGAAGTAAAGAAGATCCTATTTCATATATATATTCCCTTTTGTTGCCCTTGTTTTTTTATTGTTGTTGTAGTTATTGTTGTTATTGATGTCATTGTTAGATAAGACAGCGAGAAATGGAGAGAGGAGGGGAAGACAGAGAGGGGAGAGAAAGATAGACACCTACAGACCTGCTTCATCGCCTGTGAAGCGACTCCCCTGCAGGTGGGGAGCCAGGGGCTCGAACTGAGATTCTTACTCCGGTCCTTGCCATTTGCGCTTAACCCGCTACACTACTGCCTGACTCCCAATCTTATTTCTTATTAAGAAAAATGCTTCAAGCAGGGATAAGGTTGTACTACTGCTGCCTCAGATATCAGACTTTTAGAGCTCTTGGGGTTTCTAGGAGAGAAAAAGGCCAAGTAGTTTGCTGTCCTGACTCCTGTCAGTTTCTCTTCTGGTTTGGGATCATCTCTCCAGCCTCCTAAAAGACACCTGCCCTTTAGGCACCCCTGATCACAGATTGGGGAATACCTGCAGGATCTGGATTTTTTTTTTTTTTTTTCACTTCACTAAGGAGATGCCTAAACTCTTGATTATTGGTCTTCCACTTACCTAGTTCTACCTCCTGAATATTCCACAAGACAAAGGCTAAATTTAATCACCTTATTCCTTGTGATGTGAACTTGTCTCTGGGCATTGCTACAGGCAATAGCAACTGTTTTTGCAATGAAACACAGCCTCAAAAAGGCTAAGAGTCAACTAGGCTACGCTTCAATTACAGGAGCCAGACCTTCCACCTTCTTTACCTCATAATGACCCTTGATCCATACTCCCAGAGGGATAAAGAATAGGAAAGCTATCAGGGGAGGGGATGGGATGCAGAGTTCTGGTGGTGGGAAGTGTGTGGAGTT